>NC_064922.1:867379772-867682803 GCF_023897955.1 Schistocerca gregaria
CTGCGTTCACACTCGTGTATAACATCGAGAACAGTAGGAAACCGAAACGCAAATTACGTTGGTGGATGACATAACTGTTTCACCAAAGAGTGGAGTATGGTACGAAACTTACGGGAGATACAAATTTCGAAGTGGTGGGAGATGCAATTAAAAATGTTATTCGATTGTAATTACTTGATTTAGAACGATTGAAAGCAACGATTGAGCAAAAAATAGGAAATTAGAGACCCAGTTTCTAGAAGGCTGTTCACTCTTGTATATAAAGCCAATAAAGGTGCCAAAACACCTCCTTTGTTTCTTAGAACCAGTGTTTCAATCTACCATAACTAACTACCGTTTAGTAGTTTTGGTATAATACCTAAATGACGTATTAAACGGTAGGGTTACCGGTACTATTGGCACCATTGGTAGAAACCTAATTGCATGAGTAAGGCCGTAACTGGAAGCTGACAAGTTCTCCAAGTTTTTGTTCTTTGTTCTTCTGTTTTGCACATAATTAGAACCGCGCTTTGTTCAGTGTCAGACAGCTGTGCATTTCGTATCCTGACAAAATATAAATTGCATTTTATAAGTAATAAAAATTAGTTTATCGCGTAACTTCTGTGCTTTTATGCAACCAAACCAATTACTTTTGATGGGAGGACAGTCTGCACAGACAAATATAAAAAATCTATATAATTATAGTTATTTTGTATTCAATAACACGTTCTTCATCATGATCAAAGGAAAGAGTTTCCTGTTTTGGTGGTAAGTATGAAAGGTGCTTATCAATAACAGAAACACGTTTTACAGAAGCTCGATAAAGTATTGAAGCGGTGTTTGATATGTTTTCGTTCTTTCTTATTGTTAAAATTTGCCCTTTTTTCAGGAGATTGCGTTTTCTAACACCATGTCATAAATCTGTGTTGTTTTTTGTTTTTACTACAATATCCCTCCGTTTCACGTTATAAGTCAAGTATTTCCTAATAAACCCTGAAGTAAAAACGACAGTCTCAATTTTGCTGTATATTTACTGTTTATTTTCAAGTACCAGACAGGAGAATAACTACGTTGAACAAAAATGTTCCGTCGATTACGCAGTCTTCTGTTTACCGTCGCTCTTTTTATAGATGGTTCACCGCTTCTGGTTTCTAGGGGAATCTCGTAAGACACTGATCGAAAACGCAGACAAAGCGATTGAAATGAGGTAACTCCCAATAGGTATGCAACACACTTAACGTGCAGGTAACACGGTTACGATCTTAATTTACCCTTGCTACCAGGAAAATTACCGTAGTCTGCGCTTACTTACGGTAGTCTACAGTAGCCTACGTAGTTTTACAACATATATAGAACTCCATAAGGGCGACAAACGTCTCACAGTTCATTTTTGCTGTGCGGCATAAACAGCGACATAAACAGCTCCACTTGGGATCGCTGAGCGTAAAGTTCAAAGGCTGCAGACGCGGGCTGCAACTTGGTATTGACTGCGCTAGGCAAACGTTCCAACGCTGCTGCGGGCCGCTGCAGTGATTAGTTCATACGCGGCTTAAGCGACCATAGGAAATCACGGACAACCTAAATCTGGTTGGCCAGTTGGGGATTTGAAGCGTCGTCCTCCACAAAGCAAACCACTGCACCACCTCGGTCGGTGAATTTGAGAGGACCCAATACAGCAACAATCCATGCCGAGTTGGTGGAACCGCACCATAAAAATGCAGTAGCAAATGACACAGTAGTCAGATGGTGTAGAATGTAGATGCTTCCTGTGTGCTCAAACAAATCTGAGTGCAAAGAACGCAGTGGCAGACCATCTCTCTGTGAATAGTAGAACCGGCCGGTGTGACCGAGAGGTTCTAGGCGCTTCAGTAGCAGGTTCGAATTCTACCTCAGGCATGGATGTGTGGGATGTCCTTACGTTAGTTAGGTTTAATTAGTTCTAAGTTCTAGGGGACTGATGACCTCAGATGTTAAGTCCCATAGTGCTCAGAGCCATTTGTATCATTTTTTGAAGAATGGAGACTCACAAGAGAAGTGCTGGCTAAAAAGTGAAAGTCAGTCATGGAACAGTTTTCAACATGCTCCTCGACATTTTAAACAAAAGTAAAAACAATATCTAGAGTCGAGTGAAACCCGCAGTTCACATAACGAACAGATTTTTTTCAGTCTCGCGTCAATGTTCTTCTTTTGCGAATGTCCTCCCGGAGGGCATCGTTTTTCTTAGATCGGGAACACAAACAACGTGCGGTTCAGCTCCGATGGTGGGCTGTAGTCGTTGCCGCCATTCTGGTGCCATCAGCCAATGTAAACATCGTATCGGCCTAACTGTTTCAGCCAGTAGGTGATGGAGTCCGCGTTTCTCTTCCATTCTAGTTTCAGTCTTATATATTGACCAAAACATGGTTCAAATGGCTCTGAGCACTATGGGACTTAACTTCTAAGGTCATTAGTCCCCTAGAACGGAGAACTATTTAAACCTAAGAAACCTAAGGACATCACACACATCCATGCCCGAGGTAGGATTCGAACCTGAAACCGTAGCGGTCGCTCGGTTCCAGACTATATACTGATCACAATTTTATTTTATCTTTGGTACGCACTAATGGCATAAGGTTGCCTGGGACTGAAAGGATCAGGCAAAATAAGGACTGAACATTATTCGTATCAAGATTTTTATTAACAATCCTCAGGAAAAGTGGCTTTGCCAGTTATGTCAACAGGACCTTGGCATATTAAGACAAAAGAATCAAATTAGATAAAACAATTTAAGAACAATTACTGATAACCGAATAACAGTATTATGTAACAAGTATAACATGATAGGGATAGGAAAACAGTCTTCAAAACAACAGAGAAGTAAGTTTTAAGTAGAACAAGCAAAAACTGATCATCAGATTAAACACTTGCAGCGTAGGCAAAATAGTTGTGATAAGTCGTTAAAGGATTAAAAGGTAACTGGCTAAGGCAACCACTCTAAGTTGCGCCTGACAGTGTAGAAGTTCAGCGGTAAACCGAGATTCAGCTTCAAATCACATCACGTGGTGGAGGCCGTAAATACTTAACCGTCGCACGGCATGAAAATCATAGGTGGAAGGGAGATGTGAACATTTGGCTGGTGAACCTCACCTATGTTCAAGACAAAGTTTGCTTGGAAGTATAACCTACCAAAATAGATGCAATAAGATTTGCCTGTGTAAGATGCATAGACTTGTGGGCTCCAAATCACTAAAGAAAGTGAATTGGTCATTTAGTGCACAACATACTGGTCAAAACAGTATTGAACATCTTGAATAATTACAAATTAACATAAAAAATTTACTTAATCCAATAAGTCCAAAACCCCTATAATTTAAAACACACAGTCAAGTCATAACTCTATGGCAATTAGCAAACTGAAGCTCCTCAAATCGCTTGGCCAGACATAAGAACAGGGAACAAAAACAACAGGAGCAGGCCGCGGTGGTCTCGCGGTTCTAGGCGCGCAGTCCGGCACCGTGCGACTGCTGCGGTCGCAGGTTAGAATCCTGCCTCGGGCATGGGTGTGTGTGATGTCTTTAGGTTAGTTAGGTTTAAGTAGTTCTAAGTTCTAGGGGACTGATGACCACAGCAGTTGAGTCCCATAGTGCTCAGAGCCATTTGAACCATTTTGAACCAACAACAGGAGACTTAACGATATAGAAGCAGCAAGACACAAACATGAGCAAGAACGAAACCAGTCAGAATCATTACACTCATAGCAGAAAGCAAGAACAGTCTTTACGAATGCTGCGTTGTCTCAGAACCGAAGCAATGAACTAAAAGTAGCTCTCCGAGCATCCAAAGCCGCTGTGGGGTGACAAACAAGGAAAACATCTCTTGTGTCTAGAAGATGCTCAGCCAGACAAACTTGGAAGTCACGTGCGTGGCAGAACAAACAGTGAGTCCGCCGCCCCACAGAACTGCGCTGCCTGCGCATCTTCACTCACCATCCTTGCCGGAAAACGGCCTCAACCTCGCTCGTAGCAAATGTGCCACGCCCCCTTCACGCCTAAGGCTGTGTTCCAGGAAACGTGGCGCAAGCTATCAATCGCCCAACGCTTCAATCTTTTTAACTAATTTGTATTAACACAACGATTATGATCTTGTTGTGCCACGTATAGAGGACAACAGTTCCTAATATGCTTGACCACACTCCTGACATCATAATTTACTGCATTAATAACTTTTGGAGGCTGCAGACAGAACATAAAACTGACATCTTTTCTGAAACTACGATGGCTTTTAGGTATACTTTTATCTGTGTTTTACGTTGATTACGTGAGATCAGACTTAAAATGACTTATTTGTTTTAAGAGATCTAAAGATTTTCAGAGTATGAACGCAACTGGTAAAGATTATAAAGAAAAATTTAATAATAGACTGCAATAAAAAAATTTTACAAATAAAATTCAGTTGCTGAAGATTTGTCTCCGCTTGACACCATGTAAAGCTTTAATAAAGAGTTTGTTGCAACTGCTGGAATTTCTTACGAGTTGCTGCAGCCTCTTTTTTGGCCATTTGCTCCCTCACTTCTTCGACCGCCGTTCCAAACTAAGACCTGGGTCGGGATCAACCGTGCCATCCTGGCTGACACCAGAATGGCTCCCCATCCCTCCAGTAGCAATCTTTAGAATCCTGGATATTACATCTCCATTTCGTACAACGAAAATTATCTCTACAGAAAAAAAAGACCATGAACAATGTGGTACACTATAAGTAATCTTCAGATTCATTATGAAATTTACAATTGTTCCTTATGAATGTTACAACTGTTACAGTGATGAGAATTTGAAAATGAGGAGCCGGCCGTTGTGGCCGAGCGATTCTAGGCGCTTCAGTCTGGAACCGCGCGACCGCTACGGTCGCAGGTTAGAATCCTGCATCGGGCATGGATGTGTGTGATGTCCTTAGGTTAGTTAGGTTCAAGTAGTTCTAAGTTCTAAGGGGGGGGGGGGTTGTAAGTAAGCTGTTTAGGTTTTTTTATTGGTAACGCCGCCGCCACGTAGCGCTCTGTATAAAAATCACTGGCTGTGCCGTGCGCAGTCTGTGTTTAGTTTGCATTGTTGTCTGCCATTGTAGTGTTGGGCAGCGGCAGCTGGATGCTAACAGCGCGTAGCGTTGCGCAGTTGGAGGTGAGCCGCCAGCAGTGGTGGACGTGGGGAGAGAGATGGCGGAGTTTTGAAATTTGTAAGAATTGGTGTCACGAACTGATATATATATATATATATATATATATATATATATATATATATATATATATATATATAATGACTATTAAGGTAAATACATTGTTTGTTCTGTATTAAAATCTTTCATTTGCTAACTATACCTATCAGTAGTTAGTGCCATCCGTAGTTAGAATCTTTTATTTAGCTGGCAGTAGTGGTGCTCGCTGTATTGCAGTAGTTCGAGTAACGAAGATTTTTGGTGAGGTAAGTGATTTGTGAAAGGTATAGGTTAATGTTAGTCAGGGCCATTCTTTTGTAGGGATTATTGAAAGTAAGATTGCGTTGCGCTAAAAATATTGTGTGTCAGTTTAAGCACAGTCGTGTATAAATTGTTCTAAGGGGACGTTTCAGGGTGATGACCTCAGATGTTCAGTCCCATAGTGCTCAGAGCCAGTTTTGGAAATGAGGCTCCAGCCTCGAAATAGCGACGAAACAGATAGATAAATAAGTCAACTGTAGTTATTGTGCCGTGCATTGTGGCACAATTGTAGTTTCTGCCACTGGTGGCTAGCTCTGTGGTGGCTTGTAGAAGCGCGCTCCGCTCTAATAGAGGCCACCTCCTGCCTCGGGGAGTGGCCGTGCGGTTTGACGCGCATGACACGGACTGCTCGGAGTCCTCCCTCGGGCATGTGTGTGTGTGTGTGTGTGTGTGTGTGTGTGTGTGTTGCTCTTAGGATAAGTTAGTTTAAGTAGTGTGTAAGTCTAGGTACCGATGCCAGCGTCCTTCTGGCCGACCTCTGGAGGCGTGGCGGAGAGAGCGACAGTTCACTGACGGCCAGCAAGTAAGAGAATGGAGAAAACAGCGGAACCGAGCAACACGATACTGCAGCAGTCTCAACGGCCAACGCGGTAAATGGTCAGCCGTTTGTGGGCATCTTTCAGCTGGGTGGTGGATGGTGTTCTTCACCGGTGTGCAGGAGAAGATTGCAGCTCAACGCCAGGGAAAGGAGTACCGGTGAAGTCACTTTCCGCAAAACACTGCAGATCACAAAGTGACATGTGGTTTTTGTCAGCCACAGCTGTTAGTGACAGTCAGTGATAGTATTGCTTTGTGTCTATTGCGGTGCTACTGGAGCATAGCGAGTTCACAGGAAGTTTCGCCAAGTGAATTTCAGAATTGCACAGTTCTACCATCGTGTGCAAAAGCATTATGTTGTGTTACTAAAATTCTGTACACAGAGATTGTGTATTATACTGCATCGTCTTGCCTTCATTGCATATATATATATATATATACTCCTGGAAATTGAAATAAGAACACCGTGAATTCATTGTCCCAGGAAGGGGAAACTTTATTGACACATTCCTGGAGTCAGATACATCACATGATCACACTGACAGAACCACAGGCACATAGAAACAGGCAACAGAGCATGCACAATGTCGGCACTAGTACAGTGTATATCCACCTTTCGCAGCAATGCAGTCTGCTATTCTCCCATGGAGACGATCGTAGAGATGCTGGATGTAGGCCTGTGGAACGGCTTGCCATGCCATTTCCACCTGGCGCCTCAGTTGGACCAGCGTTCGTGCTGGACGTGCAGATCGCGTGAGACGACGCTTCATCCAGTCCCAAACATGCTCAATGGGGGACAGATCCGGAGATCTTGCTGGACAGGAACAGCAAGTTCCCTTGCCGGTCTAGGAATGGTAGAACGATGGGTTCGATGACGGTTTGGATGTACCGTGCACTATTCAGTGTCCCCTCAACGATCACCAGAGGTGTACGGCCAGTGTAGGAGATCGCTCCCCACACCATGATGCCGGGTGTTGGCCCTGTGTGCCTCGGTCGTATGCAGTCCTGATTGTGGCGCTCACCTGCACGGCGCCAAACACGCATATGACCATCATTGGCACCAAGGCAGAAGCGACTCTCATCGCTGAAGACGACATGTCTCCGTCTCCATTCGTCCCTCCATTCACGCCTGTCGCGACACCACTGGAGGCGGGCTGCACGATGTTGGGGCGTGAGCGGAAGACGGCCTAACGGTGTGCGGGACCGTAGCCCAGCTTCATGGAGACGGTTGCGAATGGTCCTCGCCGATACCCCAGGAGCAACAGTGTCCCTAATTTGCTGGGAAGGGGCGGTGTGGTCCCCTACGGCACTGCGTAGGATCCTACGGTCTTGGCGTGCATCTGTGCGTCGCTGCGGTCCGGTCCCAGGTCGACGGGCACTTGCACCTTCCGCTGACCACTGGCGACAACATCGATGTACTGTGGAGACCTCACGCCCCACGTGTTGAGCAATTCGGCGGTACGTCCACCCGGCCTCCCGCATGCCCACTATACGCCCTCGCTCAAAATCCGTCAACTGCACATACGGTTCACGTCCACGCTGTCGCGGCATGCTACCAGTGTTAAAGACTGCGATGGAGCTCCGTATGCCACGGCAAACTGGCTGACACTGACGGCGGCGGTGCACGAATGCTGCGCAGATAGCGCCATTCGACGGCCAACACCGCGGTTCCTGGTGTGTCCGCTGTGCCGTGCGTGTGATCATTGCTTGTACAGCCCTCTCGCAGTGTCCGGAGCAAGTATGGTGGGTGTGACACACCGGTGTCAATGTGTTCTTTTTTCCATTTCCAGGGTGTGTGTGTGTGTGTGTGTGTGTCTATGCGTGTGTTAGAATAAGGTTTCGTTTACATATGTTATTTCTGCCCATTTGAAGTAAGACTGATTATTTCCATATGTGACCACGATATTGCTTATTATTGTTATTAACAAGGTTTTTTTTTCAAAGAGTTACTCCTGCCGTCAATCGCAAAGGTTCTGATTTTGTTTGCGCTCCATGTTATCATATAATTATTAATTAAAGGATATTTAATAGAAGCCATGCTTGCACAAGTTTAGACAAAGCCTACTATATCCAAATCTTGCACTCCAATGTTATAGATTTGTTTTCTAAAACACAGGTGTATAAAACTTTGGTGCTCATGAACAGCTTGTTTAGTATTACAAGCAATGTCTGTTTTCAGATATTTAATTCTTGTTGCTCCTCTTGAACGGTATCTACATAGTTACACAGGTACCATTGATGCTCTTCTTTCTGTCCTAGGGGCGTCCTGATACCATCTCAACTGAGCCGGCAGCGATATACAGTATCTTCTTATAGCTGGACATTGTCTTGAAAAATACAGCTCCAGTTCTCATTGCGGCACATTTTCAGATACTTTGTTCGGTACCCCATATAATCCTCTGTCCCTAAATATAAGTCCGTATAATTTCTCAATTTCTTACTGTTCTATACAAATTGTAGGTAATAAGGAGCACATTGCACGTAAAAATATTTCTGTCCTTAATTGAAAGAAATGTGTCTATCACAGGCAGTACTATATTGGCAGCGTGTGTGGTTGTGAATAAATGGAGAAACGACTGCTGGCCATCCGGCTCATACGCGTCTGAGATGTAAGTGGGAAACAGAGAGTTATACCACATCCTGCGAGAGATACGAGAGACTGAATGCCTCTTGGTGGAAGCAGCACATGAGCCGATATCAAGGTGTGACGGTCCACATTAAGTACCAATGACATGCATCATACCACTACACCTAATGCAAGAAAGTGATTATTACATGGAGATGACAGGCCTATCAATGACTCACCAGGACATGGAATGGTGAACCAGAGCGTGACAGTACACTATTATTTAAAAAGTACTCGCACTCTGCTACGTAATGCGGAACAAACCACTAGACAAATGTCAGAAGAGGTGGAGCCACCAGTATAGAAGAAGCAGGCGAATATTGTGTTGTAAACAGGGAAGTGGTAACAGCAGAAAGGATCAGAGAGGAGAGCTCAGTGAGTCAAACGTGTACTACTCATTTGATGTCACCTGAGCAATAGATCCATCAGGGGCATTTAATCTCTTCTGAATTTGCCCATGTCTGCTGCTCGTCATGTGAATGTGAAGGAAGCAACACAGCCAAACTAAGATAAGGAAGACCTCATGTACCAATGGACACAGACTGTCGAGTTTGGGGAAGATGGCTGTACAAAATCTCATGAAATCAAAGCAAGCAATCACTTTGGCATTCCAGAGTGATATCGGCAGTCCAGATAATACACTGACTGTGAGTAGAGAGTTAAAAACGATGGGGTACAATGATCGAACATATCCTCATAAACAACACATTTAATCAATGCTATACGCTTAAAGTCGTGTAAACAGCAACACCATTGGACAATGGATGACTGGGAACGAGTGATTTTGAGCGATGAATCACGCTATACCCTGTGGTAACGACGTGGAAATGTTAGGGTTTGGCGAATCCCTGGACAACGTTACCTGCCATCACGTGTAGTGCCAACAGTGAAACATGGAGGAGATGATGTTACGGTGTGGAAGTGTCTTTCGTGCTTAAGGTGTGGTCTCCGTATTGAACCTAAGAAACAGATAAATGAACAAAGAAACGGACACATTTTACAGCACGGTGTACTGCGTACAGTAGAAGAACTGTTTGTACGAGGATGACAGTCCGTCCTATCATAAAGCAATGGCTTGTGGACAATAACATTCCTGAAATGAACTGCTCTACCCAAAGTTCCGACCTGAATCCTATACCGGCCGGTGTGGCCGTGCGATTCTAGGCGCTTCAGTCTGGAATGACGTGACTGCTACGCTCGCAGGTTCGAATCCTGCCTCAGGCATGGATGTGTGTGATATCCGTAGGTTAGTTAGGTTTAAGTAGTTCTAAGTTCTAGGGGACTGATGACCCCAGATGTTAAGTCCTATAGTGCTCAGAGCCATTTGAACCATTTGAACCTGAATCCTGTAGACCGCTCTTAGACTGAGTTAGAACGTCGATTTTACTCCAGCCCCAGCGTCCAACATGACTACATTCTATGGTTTCTGTACTCGAGGAAGAATGGACCACCATTTCCCCAAAGACATTCAGACACAATAACGAAACTGTCTCCAAGTGAGTAAAAACCAGGTGAAGGGTGGCCTCACTCCATTTAATGTCTATGTGTCTTCATTTAGTTCTGATGGGGTAGTACATGCTTTGGTAAAATGAACGTACTGCGGGTGGATACCTACTTATAATGGTAAAGTTTCATTTACAGTTAGATCAGTTTGTGATCGTAATAAGGTAAATAGTTTTTATTGCTAGAATATATCTCGTTACATAATTTATTCTATTATTCTCTCACTGCAATGAGACGTGGACTGTGAGAAAAGGGGAACAGAAGAGATTCGGAGCATTTGAAATTTGATACTATGGGCGAAAGTTGAAAATTAGGTGAACTGCTAAGGCGAAGAATGAGGAGGATAGGCGCAGAATGGGAGCGGAAAGGATCATGTGGAAAGCACTGACGAGGAGAAGGGACAGTATGATACGAATATGTTAAGATGTCGGGGAATGACTTCCATGATAGTAGAAGGAGCTGTAGAGAGCAAAAACTGTAGAGGAAGACAGAGATTGGAATACATCCAGCAGATAATTGAGGACGTAGGTTACAAGTGTTACTCTGAGATGAAGAGGTCGACACAGGAGAGGAATTCGAGCCATCCGCAGCAAACCAACCGAAAAAAAAATTGGTATACGAGGGTCGTTCAATAAGTAATGCGACACTGGTTTTCTGAAAGAGGGTTGGCTTTATTCAGTATTCCAGTGCACCATATTATTCCCCACTCTTCTGGCTACAAATGACCATTTTTTAAAAACACAATCTCCGTTCCATGCGACGGCCTTACGCCACATTACCTGGAGGGTCTGTATACCCACATGATACCAATCTACTCTTTGCTGCATCAATAACCTCCCCATCACCCAGGTACTGCTTCACGCAGAGTGCATCCTTCATTGAGCCAAAGAGATGGATGTCCGAAGGTGCGACATCCGGGCTGTAAGGTGTTTGAGAAAGAGCAGTACAATGGAGTTTAGTGCCCTCCTGTGAGGTGCGCAATCTTGTGTGAGGCTTTGTGATATAATGGAGAAGGAGAAGTTGCTTCGAATTTTTGTGGCAACAAACGTGCTGAAGTTTCCTGAAGGTAGCATACACTTCAGAATTGATCGTTGCACCTTGAGGGAGGTCATAAAGCACAATAAACCCTCCAGAGTCACAGAAGACTGTCACCAGTACTTTACCAGCTGAGGGTACGGTTTCTAATAACCTGCCACGGTAGCCGAGAGCGCTAATGCGCTGCTTCCTGAACTCGGGTAGGAGCGCTGGCTCCAGATCGAATCCGCTCAGCGGATTAACATTGAGAGCTGGTATGCTGGCCAGCCTGGATGTGCTTTTTAAACGGGTTTCCACATCCCAATAGGTGAGTACCAGGCTGGTCCCCACGTTCTGCCTCAGTTACACAACTCGCAGACATTTGAATACGTTCGCAGTATTACGTGGCTTACACTAGGCAGCTGCAGCTGGGTTATGCTAATTCTGTCCCAGGAGGGGGGGGGAGTGGGGGCAGGAAGGGAATCTGCAACTAACACTGCCAAATCAATAGCATCAAGGTCGACCCTGCGTTGGAGCTGGACTATGGCCCCGAGAAACAAAGAAGGAAAGAAAGAAAAGGTGTGGTTCCTAACATTTTCTTTAGAGGAGAGTCGGTGTGGCTCCACTCTTTGGATTCCCGTTTTGTTTTCGGTTCAAAATGGTTATCCCATGTTTCATCGCGTGTGACAATGTCGAAGAAAAATGTCACGATTTGCCTCGTTATGCACAAGCGTTTTGCACTTTTGTCTTTTGTTTAGGTGGTAAGGAACCCAGTGGTCACACATCTTTGTGTACCCGAACTGGTGGAGGAGTGTGTCAACACTACGAACAGTGAAACGTCCCCTTATAACAATGGTACATGATTGTGCTTAAACTGACACACAATATTTTTAGCGCAACGCAATCTGACTTTCAATAATCCCTACAAAAGAATGGCCCTGACTAACATTAACCTATACCTTTCACAAGTCACTTACCTCACCAAAAATCTTCGTTACTCAAACTACTGCAATACAGCGAGCGCCACTACTGCCAGCTAAATAAAAGATTCAAACTCCGGAAGTCACTAACTACTGATAGGCACAGTTAGCAAATGAAAGATTTTAATAGAGAACAAACAATGTATTTACCTCACTAGTCATAATATATATAGCAGTTCATGACACCAATTCTTACAAATTTCAAAACTCCGCCATCTCTCTCCTCACGTCCACCACTCCTGGCGGCTCACCTCCAACTGCGCAACGCCACGCGCTATTAGCATCCAGCTGCCGCTGCCCAACACTACAATGGCATACAACAATGAAAATCAGCCACAGACTGCACACGGCACAGCCAGTGATTTTCATACAGAGCGCTACGTGGCGGCGGCGTTACCAATAAAAAAATCTTAACAGCTTACTTACATAGCCCCCATGCTCCCCACAAAAAAATTTACAAATTGTTTTGGGCAGTGGCCAATACAGATTTGAAAATTTTTTCATAATTACAATAACAAAGAAATGAGATGCACACACTTATCGATACAATGTTGGTCTAAAGGTAAAATTTTCTCACAGTCCATAAAGACAGTCCTGATCATTCATCAAAGTAAAATTGCAGTGTTTTTCTCAAAGTCTGAGTAATAAAAGAAAATGCACACGCAAGTAGTGGATTTCCATGCATTCCGGAAGAAGTAGTGTTGTCCTTCCAACGGAAAGACAGTGCTGACTCTTTGACATGCAGACAGGTAATGGACCACAACAGAGCAAACCCACAGCAGAGTCAGTCGAAGTTTTGGAGAATATTGGTAGGTAGGTCAACACAGAGTAGACCCATTGTAGTCCTGGTAGAGATTACGGTATTGGTGGGCTACCAGAGGTGCAGATCCACTGCAGTCCTTGTAGAAATAATGGTATTGGTAAGTCATCAAAGGTGTAGACCCACTGTAGTCCTTGTAGAGATGGCTAGCAGCCAACTGTTGCGACTGTGCAGGTGCACAATCACCATCGTTAAGTCTTGTGGACAATATAGCAAGTCCATGAACCACCACTTGTCCACTCACAAAGAATTTGTTTGAAATGACCTTAGAACCAGCAATGCTGTTATCCAGTCCCTTGCTGAATTATTAAGACACGTGCAAACACTATCATTCCCTACTTCTCACATATTGTCCATATACTATGACCAACAGAAATGTGTGCAGTGAAATGTAACTTACAAGTTACTTAATTTGATGAACTGGTGTCAATTACAATTTTATAACATAAGAATACAATAACAAAGGTACAAAATATATCACTGAAGAACATAATAGTACAGATAACTTTTGTAGTAAAACAAGCTTTACAAAAGAATAGAAATAAACATGCACATCAGTTTTACAAAAATTACGGCATAAGTACATACATAAAGATCAGAATAACTTTTGAAACATAAACTTCACACATGAGCATTAAAACAGAACAGAATTAATAATGTCTAACATCTTTACAAAGTAAATAACATGTTATTAATGCAAATTATATTTGGGGACAACAGTATTCCTCATCATAGTTCATGTAGTTGAGTATTAGAAAAATTCTGCAACATAAATCTTATCAGATAAACATATAAAGACCGGAAGAACATAAATACACAAGGGTACACAAACACATAGTGGGATAACACAAGGAAAGGACAGGGTTTGTTTTCAGTGTAACATTTGGTACTGCAGTCCAACCCAAACTTCATTCCATAGTTCTTTCGTCTTATTTCAACATTTGTTTCCACCAAAAAAATTCTATTCAAGCATGCTTTTTGTATTTATATGTTCACATATTTCTTAACTCATTATTTATTTTTCAGTATCTTACCTCATCATTTATTTCCAAGAAAATCCTACCTAAACCTGTTGTCCCTAAACCCTACTTTTTTTGTTCCTATCCTCTTTCAAAATACTTTTTTGGCCAAATCATTTTCTTATAGCTTCTCCATGCGTTCCTTCCAATTCATCGCAACTCATTCTATTATATAGTCTACCCCCTCTTAAGCTAACTTAAATCTACGGAGCTCAGATGCTTAACTACGGGACAAGGCAATGCAGCAGCACAAAACAATTAATACAAACAGCAATGACAAAAAAATGCAAGTAAGCAAAACAAGCAGCAAGAAATGTAATAACTTATACCTAAACATGACAAACCCACAAGCACAAAAAATAGTACACTAGAGACAACAACACAGATAAGGGAAATGTATATTCACATCTTAATGTCTATATAATTAAAGTGGGGCCAAAAAATTACCAAGTAGTTGAAAAGAAAATTATGTATGCAGTAAAAGTTATTAAGCCCTTCTTATTGTTCTTTGCTTTCCAAGTTCTCCTTTTTCGAAGAATGTGGATGATAAAATTATTATTTAATAGATCTGTTGACAGAAAGTGTTCACATTAGCAAATGCATTTAATTTTATTTTATAAAACCAATGCTGCAACACAGCTGGAAACCAGATATCAAATGAAATAAGCAACTATGAAAGGCAAAGCATAAAAATATCATTCAATAGTCATGTGACATTTCATAAGTTAGTACAAATTCTCTCAACTCTCGTAGAAAGACGCTTGTCATTATCAGGTGTGCAGATGTAAATAAATATCTTTCCAAGTAATGAGCGTGTCGTTTTTGCGATGCTTTCTACAAAGGAATGTCAATAGTGAGGATAATGGCCTCCTTCTTTTTCTTCACCTGTACCTCCGAAAGGCACACACTAATGACTTTTTCTCAAGGCGGCTGGCACACCTGGCCGCTCACAATGCATTACGTCATGGTCACTTACCTTTCTTACCGAAATATTTATGACAGCAGTTTCCGCTACAGTAACAGTCTCATGTAAAAATATTTTCACAGGTTGAGAATTTGCGTTACAAACGTGTAGAAAATAAAATCCTGTAAATATAACAGTGTCCAAAAAATTTTCGACAACATTGTAATACATTCACGCATGTACATTTCATAATTCTTAAAGTACGATTCTTGGTTTCCAACATCCTTTTCCACAAATCAGAGTCCCTAAACACTACTCATTATTCCTTACCTTATTGTACATATACATATTGGTAGACAGTTCTTTAATATTTCATCATAATAAATATGTAGCATAATGAAATTTTTGACATAGCATCAGCCTATTGATCATAAACATACCGCAACAGCGTAATACACATCGTCATCATAACATCATTAAACCTCAGCCAAATCTCAAAATCGTTGTGGCTTCCTTCAATAATTTCAAAACCTAAAAAAAAGATTCTCTGCTCATTTCAGTAGTGTCGTCTACCTCAAACGTACCTTAAAAATCAAGACCTCATACCAAATGCGACATTCAAAGCTCTCATAGTATCACAATATTTCCGAAAAAATATGAACATTTCACAAAGTATAGACAAAATACAATTTCACAAGTGTGATGTTATCCAACTGTGTAATTACTTAAACATATGTCACTGATGTAGTAAACTGAATGTTTGTCTCTGCCAGATAGCTGTGTAGTTAATCTGTTAGAGAAATATGGCACCGATGTGTAAAGTTGTATAAGCAAATACCATATTAGCTAGGGCTCCTTGTGCTTGCCATACACATGGTACACAAAGTAAGCGTGTACCCCCCTGAGGATTAATGTAATTATATCCTCTGGTGTTACAGATTACAGCAATGGAATGAAATGTATCACGGAAAACCTTTGTATCATTATACTTCAAATATCTTTAAAAATAAATGTTTTAAGTACAAAATTAATCACTCAAATACGTGTACTGTAGCGCTACACTGTGCGTCTTGTAAGATAATCTCTGTGGAAGTGTCGTAGTTATCGTCCTCCAAAAGCTAAGTTCTGCAGAAGTCAATGTACTTACCTCATGATAAACAAAAGTGAAATGCTTTGCGTATAGATATCGTAGTTACCACGCTTATTGCCGTGAAGAAGTAAGTACTGTACTGTAACGTATTGTTGTGCTACAGAAAAGGCTGTCTCATTGTAGCTATACCACAAAGTTACTACTAAAACATGTTTTCCTTTCCAGAAGAATTCAGAAAAACTGTGCAGATATAAAACAGATTCACCGCAAAAGCACAATGTAAATTGTGTCACACATTAGTAGCGTCGTGATATAATCGTGTAGCTATCAAAGAAACCAAATGCTAAATCATCTTTAATCTCAGAGAAAGTACTTCAAATAAGGAAGTCTTTTCAACTAAACCAAAATGTTCAATTAAAATCTCATTAACAGTATATGTTCTAAGTATGTAAGCCTTATAGTCGTTACGTAATCGTGCAACTAACAAGCAAGAATGTACAAATAACAACACTGTGTCGTCTGTTCACTATAACAATGCATTCGTAATTTCTGTTTAAATAAGTTCTCTTGGTTATTGACTGGATATTTAACTTCAAAACATTGTTGAATGTTAGCTGTTTCTATGTGTGACAAAGCATTCTGGTAACGTGAAGTGAAAAATTTTATAGGAAAGACTAAGTTAAAAAACAGATAATCTTTCAACAAATGGTTTTACATGTGAAATGTGGTGCAATCCTTTACTCTTCCTAGTACTCAGAGTTTCAACTTGAACGCAATTATCATGCGGTAAACGTCGGTAAAGAATACTGGAGTTTTTCTCAAGGTTAGCGCCTATGTTATTTTTCTCTGAGCCAGCCGGCGCACGTGGCTGCCTGCGGTGCGAGTCATTGTCTGCTATCTCTTTGTTGGCGTGCGTCGTTAATGGGATTAGGAGACCTAACTTCTACAAATTCACCTTGCCGAGAGGGCTCAGCTCTGTTTGAATCCAGCCAGTTCTGATGAAATTCCGGTCTGTCGTTATGATTATATCGTCTGTCGTCATGTCGGTAGTTCCTGTAGTTTCTTTCTTGTCGGTTAAGTGGTGGAGAATTTCTCCCTGAATTATCACTGCGCGATGGACCCTTGCGTCTGAAATTATTCTGTCTCCCGTGATAATAATAGTTCTGGTTGCCATATTGTCTGTTTCTATGATTGTCTGTGTAATATTCATTACTACGGAAATGCGATCTTTCTCTGTAACTATTACTCTGCCATTGGTTGTCATATGAGTGGTGTCTGTTTTGGTCACGATTTGTGTTGTGAGAATAGCCTTGCCGTGTCCAGTTATTGTTTCTTTCATCGCGGAATTGGGACGGATGTGACCTGTAGTGATTGTTTTCGCATCCCACGACTGTCTGTGTCAATTTCTAATTGTCGTAAGAGTCCCTGAAAAGCTTCAATGTCGTCTATGCAACGCCCTGCCAAAATAATATTCCTTAAATGTTCCGGCAATTTGATTAAGCAAATGCGGATGTGTTCTGTGGGGCTGTATGGGTTTGAAAGATATTGATTCTTATGCAACATGTGTTCAAAATATTTGACAAGACTGGAAAATTCAAATTGTTCGAAATGTTTCATCATAATGATGCTATGTTTTACTCGATCTTGTGTAGCTTGAGACAAATATGCTGAGAGGAAGGCATGATAAAATTCTCCTTCACTGTGACAATCGTGAATGACCGATCGCATTCTTACAGCTGGTTCATTCTCTAAGTAGCCACACATAAATTCTAATCTGTACTCTAACGACCAGTTGGGAGGAAAACAATGAGAGAATTGATGGAGCCACGCATGTGAATGAATGTCGTTGCTAGAATTCTTAAATGTTTTGAATTTACGTGCAGTAATGAACAGCTTATATTCAAAATCATCGTGTCGGCGGGTAGCATATCGGTCATTGTTACGTCGTGTCGGCGGTTCCATCTCAGAATTCGGGGCACCTTTCCAATTTCTTTCATAATTTCCGAAATGTCCTGTGTTATTATTTTGTGGCTTTTCCGTATTTCTAAGTCCCTCTTCCCATGTTGGAGCGCGAGTGTCCTCTGAAATACGTAGTTCTTGTATTACCTGTGTCAGCTGATGTTCTACTTCCCGGATTTCTCTTTAGTGTTGCGTATTAATTTGATTCTGATTTTGTTTGAATTTCCTAATTTGTTCGCACTCTTCTGTGTCATTCAGATCATCATCTACCTTTGCAGATAAGTTAATGAACTGATCCGAAAGTTGGGCTACTTTCTCCGATGGTGTACTTATTTCCTCAGTGTGTTTTTCTGAACCAAATTTCAGAGTGTCCATTTGTGTTGAAATCGTATCTACTGTGTCCTTTAAGTTTTGCTGAGTTTTTGCAAGTTGCATAACCGAATCGGTATATGCAACTGAGTCAATTTAGGCTTGCAAGGTCTCATGATTTTCATGAACAATAGTTTGCAGTTCTTTTATGGCTGATTCGTGATTCTGTAATGTATTTTCGTGCCGCGAAAAAATAGGTTGAAAATGCTCACAAATTTGAGTTTTTACGTCATTACAGACATTTTGACATTTCGATTCGATTTTATGCAACTCAGTAGTTAAATCTTCACGTGTTTGTTCAAGCATATGTTCCACTGAGTTTAACTTTTGCAGCTTTTGTCCCATTTGTTGCATTAATTGTAATAACAATGCACTGGTGTCTGAAACATGTTCCTCAGTGCTGTTCGGCCATGCATTTGAACCGGCAATATTCGCAGTTTGAAAAACAGAAAATATGTCTTGACTTATTTGAGAAAACAGTGAGGACGCAAAACCTGAATCTACAGTATTTGCAAGATTGTGTCCTGTCATTTCGGAATCCTGAGGCGAGCTGTTGCCGACCGATCGATCGATAATGCTTCCTGTTCACTAATTGTTTCACTGCCTACACCATTATTTGCAGCCCGCTCCATTTCCCTATGGACAGTTACCAAATTACTACTTTGAACATTAGTTAATTCATTACATGGTGGTGCTAACACACTGCTTTCGTCTTCACCGTCATTTCTCAGTTTACTTTGGAGCCTAGTATTACGTTTTTCACACGCCATTATCGCCACAATATTTCACATGATAACACAGAAAAGCACAATTTGAAGAACAAAAATAAGAGAACACATTAACGTAGCAATGAAAATAATATCTAGTTAATTTCACGCGCAGCTGCGAAATACTTTGTGCAAACCTACATGCATGCCACAACTGTTTTACTGTACAACAATGAAAAACTACAACTACAGAGGAAATTCTCTCTACAATTACGCGCTAGCAATAAACAAAGGCTACACTAACTACACAAACTACAAGAAAAAAATTTTAAGATTCCAGTGAGGTATCCTCGGCTAAAGGTCGACATATGAAACGTCCCCTTAGAAAAATTGTGCAAGACTGTGCTTAAACTGACACACAATATTTTTAGCGCAACGCAATCTGACTTTCAATAATCCCTACGAAAGAATGGCTCTGACTAACATTAACCTACACTTTTCACAAATCTCTTACCTCCCAAAATTCTTCGTTACTCGAACTACTGCAATACAGCGAGCGCCACTACTGCCAGCTAAATAAAAGATTCAAACTCTGTTAGTCACTAACTACTGATAGGCACAGTTACCTTAATGGTCATAATATATATATCAGTTCATGACATCCATTCTTACAAATTTCAAAACTCCGCCATCTCTCTCCCCACGTCCACCACTCCTGGCGGCTCACGTCCAACTGCGCAACGCTACGCGCTGTTAGCATCCAGCTGCCGCTGCCCAACACTACAATGGCAGACAACAATGCAAACCAGCCACAGACTGCACACGGCACAGCCAGTGATTTTCATACAGAGCGCTACGTGGCGGCGGCGTTAGCAATAAAAAAAACCTAAACAGCCTACTTACAACAGAGGCGTCCAGCTGAGCAGCGAGGTGCTTCATTGTGTTCCGTTGATCACCTCAAGTGAGAGTGTCCGCACCTCCCAGCATTGCCGGTGTCACAGCTGTGCTCGATAGATCTGACAGGTTTGTGTGATCTTGTTGCGATGATGACAGACAGCTCGCCGAACGAGTCACAGTGGTTTTCTTCACTACCAGGTCTCTGTAGAAATTGTGCTGTCGGCTATAAACATCTGCGATGCTGTGTTGTCCTGCAAAGGTAAACTCAGCTCTCTGCTTGGAACGCACCTACGTTAGAGACGCATTTGTGAAGGCTATGGATAGCGCAGCCTCCAACACAACTTTATAAAATCGTAGGGGAAGAAGCGGGAGTATTCCACGATGTCCTACAATAAATTCCGCATTTTTTTCGACCGAAATTGGATGAGGAAAAAAAAATATTGTTCCTTGTACACATAATTGTAGTAGCAGTTTTAAAGTTCTTTTTATTATTTCTAGGTCCCATACCATAAAAAGGTAAGCAAATAAATTAATACATAAGAATAATGAAATATGCAAAACTTTTTTCATGTGTGACGGTTGTTTGTCTTGCCGTACCTTTTCACTTGTGCACAAGTTTTTTCAGTCATTTATAACGCTTCTTTCATCACAAGAGCAACTTAAAAAGAGTAATGGGTGGTATTTTTCTCCTAAATTGTCGCAGACTGCAGGATTTGTCGGAGGGTGAGTGCGCGGCGCCGAGCCCCGGAGAACGCCGGCCGCCAGCGCCCGGCGCGCCCGCTGACGGGACGCCTCTTTGTGAGGGGGCCAGATTAGCGGACGTCATCGCAAACACAGAGCTGGCGCTAATGAAAGCTCGCAGCCGGCGGCTATCTGCGCGCCTCTGTATCCGTCGCAATTCGCGGCCCTCATATGCCGCCGGCCGCGGCAGCGCCCATATGCCGGCTGCCGCTCGTCGCCAAACACTTGCTTCATTAGCCGCGCTCTTCGAGGACGCGACCTCGCACGTACGCGTCAGCTCGGTCCCGAGTCTTATCGCCACTCGCGCAAGTCTCACTTCCACAAAATCGCTTGGCTGTTCCGAGAAATCGAGTAAACCAGAGCCGCCTCACAAGCCCAAAGCAGCGGAGTGCGACTGTATTAGACCTACACTTTTCGAATCCGAGATGGGGTGGATATTTTCGTCTCCAGTTCTGGCTCAGATATTGCAGGGGATTTCTGTCTCTTTTATCACAGCTTAGCCTTGCTGCCTTCCTTATCTACATCTACGCTCATGCTCATAAATTAAGGATGATGCTGATACATGGTGAAACAACACTCTGCTGGGCGGTTTGCGATTTTAAATCACCTCGGGGTATGACCATGCGGTGCAACTGGCCTGCGGTCATCGCACGGTGGCGCTGGCAGAGGTGTGTTGGGGCATGTCAGAGTATGGTGCAGCGAGTAAGTGTGCAGACGTTTTCAGACGTGCTAATGGTGACTCTGTGTTGGCAATGGTTCAAATAATACATATTGATGACGTTATGAGGGGTAGAATACTGGGCGTCTGGAGGCTGATCAAACACAGCAGGTCGTAGCACGGGCCCTCCGTGTGCCACAAACTGTGATCTCAAGATTATGGCAACGATTCCAGCAGACAGGAAACGTGTCCAGGCGCTACAGTACGGGACTTCCACAGCGTACAACACCACAAGAAGACCGATATCTCACCATCAGTGCCCACAGACGGCCGTGGAGCACTGCAGGTAGTGTTGCTCGGGACCTTACTGCAGCCACTGGAACATTTGTCTCCTGAAACACAGTCTACAGACGACTGAACAGACATGGTTTATTCACCCGGAGACCTGCAAGGTCCATTCCACTAACCACTGGTCACAGCAGAGCAGGTAAAGCTTGGTGTCAAGAACACAGTACATGGCCATTGGAACAGTGGTCTCAGGTTATGTTCATGGACGAGCAGATACCAAACCCTTAATGTCCTTGAAAGGGACCTGTATGGAGGTCATGATTTGATGGTGTGGGGTGGGATTATGATTTGTGCACGTACACCCCTGCATGCCTTTGACAGAGGAAATGTAACAGGTCAGGTGTATCGGGACGTCATTTTGCACCAGTATGTTCACCTTTTCAGGGGTGCAGTGGGCCCACCATCCTCATGATGGATGATAACGCACGGCAGCACCGAGCGGACATCGTGGAGGAGTACAATGAAACAGAAGGTATCAGGCGAATGGAGTGGCCTGCCTCTTCTCCAGACACAAACCCCATCGTGCGCGTTGAGAATGCTCTCGGTCGACGTATCGCTGCACGCCTTCAAACCCCTAGGACACTTCAGGAGCTCCAACAGGCACTGGTGCAAGAAGAATGGGAGGCTATACCCCAGCAGCTGCTCGACCACCTGATCCAGAGTATGCCAGCCCCTTGTGCCGCCTGTGTACTGTGGTGGGACGTGAAATTGAAGCGTCACCCACCCATCAGTGTCAGCCCAGTTTGCAGGTGAATGTAAGTTTAATTTAGTGTTTTGTTTAGGTATTTTTTAATATTTATAATTGTTGTGAATTTTCTAAAGTTTTTGTATTTATTTTTATGTTTTATGTACGGAGAGGGCGGCGTAACGAACGGAGACAGCATCTTCGCTGCCGGACCAGAGAGAAAATTGCTGGCCACTATACGTCGCGGATCGACAGCCAAACAGCAACAGAAGATCCTGAAACCGAGTTGTTGCATCGTGCTTCTAAAAACTGAAAAAATAAGAATTTGTAATGTTTCTACAACAATGACGTCCTAGAAAGTTTAATCATATTGTAAATGTTCAGTCCTATCATGTCAAGGCTCAGGTTCACGTCTATATGTAGTATATAGGAAGATAATAAACTAGTGTATACTACACAAGTTTAAATACGTGTTCCGAGAATTTATTTATGAAGAATTATATTAAGGAAGAGGTATTACTAATTTATTTGACAAGATTACTAATTTTTGACAACGTTCACCGCGAGTTTGGGTCTTGAGAGTTTATCCAATGTGGTTCTAATATTTGTTAAAACAGGTAATTTGCATTAACACACTCCTGGAAATAGAAAAAAGAACACATTGACACCGGTGTGTCAGATCCACCATACTTGCTCCGGACACTGCGAGACGGCTGTACAAGCAATGATCACACGCACGGCACAGCGGACACACCAGGAATCGCGGTGTTGGCCGTCGCATGGCGCTAGCTGCGCAGCATTTGTGCACCGCCGCCGTCAGTGTCAGCCAGTTTGCCGTGGCATACGGAGCTCCATCGCAGTCTTTAACACTGGTAGCATGCCGCGACAGCGTGGACGTGAACCGTATGTGCAGTTGACAGACTTTGAGCGAGGGCGTATAGTGGGCATGCGGGAGGCCGGGTGGACGTACCTCCGAATTGCTCAACACGTGGGGCGTGAGGTCTCCACAGTACATCGATGTTGTCGCCAGTGGTCGGCGGAAGGTGCACGTGCCGTCGACCTGGGACCGGACCGCAGCGACGCACGGATGCACGCCAAGACCGTAGGATCCTACGCAGTGCCGTAGGGGACCGCAGCGCCACTTCCCAGCAAATTAGGGACACTGTTGCTCCTGGGGTATCGGCGAGGACCATTCGCAATCGTCTCCATGAAGCTGGGCTACGGTCCCGCACACCGTTAGGCCGTCTTCCGCTCACGCCCCAACATCGTGCAGCCCGCCTCTAGTGGTGTCGCGACAGGCGTGAATGGAGGGACGAATGGAGACGTGTCGTCTTCAGCGATGAGAGTCGCTTCTGCCTTGGTGCCAATGATGGTCGTATGCGTGTTTGGCGCCGTGCAGGTGAGCGCCACAATCAAGACTGCAAACGACCGAGGCACACAGGGCCAACACCCGGCATCATGGTGTGGGGAGCGATCTCCTACACTGGCCGTACACCTCTGGTGATCGTCGAGGGGACACTGAATAGTGCACGGTACATCCAAACCGTCATCGAACCCATCGTTCTACCATTCCTAGACCGGCAAGGGAACTTGCTGTTTCAACAGGACAATGCACGTCCGCATGTATCCCGTGCCACCCAACGTGCTCTAGAAGGTGTAAGTCAACTACCCTGGCCAGCAAGATCTCCGGATCTGTCCCCCATTGAGCATGTTTGGGACTGGATGAAGCGTCGTCTCACGCGGTCTGCACGTCCAGCACGAACGCTGGTCCAACTGAGGCGCCAGGTGGAAATGGCATGGCAAGCCGTTCCACAGGACTACATCCAGCATCTCTACGTCTCCATGGGAGAATAGCAGCCTGCATTGCTGCGAAAGGTGGATATACACTGTACTAGTGCCGATATTGTGCATGCTCTGTTGCCTGTGTCTATGTGCCTGTGGTTCTGTCAGTGTGATCATGTGATGTATCTGACCCCAGGAATGTGTCAATAAAGTTTCCCCTTCCTGGGACAATGAATTCACGGTGTCTAATTTCAATTTCCAGGAGTGTATAATTTCTGAGAAGAAACAAACGACATCTAAATTGGAAAAAGTTTGTGCAAACCAATAGGACTGAGTGACGTAATTCTGCGCATACGACTCAAATGATGATATTTTAACACAGTTTCGTTTAAGAACCATTCAGAGACAGCTTTGAAAGAATTTAAATTATTTTGAAGTGTTTTGTAACTGACGTAGGTGACAAAGTCTGCACATGGTCATATGTCAAAAGAAAATTATTTATACAAAACTTACGTCATTACACTGCGGTACGTCCATATCCCATATTGATGTCGGGATACATGCGCAGTAAACAGCGGCGTTTTGTAGCACATGTGTTTCGGAACCGTTTTCTCAACTCATCACCAATACCGTGGACTTACAGATCTGTGTCGTGTGTGTTCCCTATGTGCCTATGCTGTTAACGACAGTTTTGTGTAGTACCGCGTTATGTGGCACCACATTCTGCAATTATTCTTAATTTATGAGCATGAGTGTATATTCCTCAAGCTACCGTACGGCGTGTGGTGAAGGGTACTTTTAGTACCGCTAACCTTTCACCCCTCCTCTATTGAATTCGCGAACAGTGCGGGGTCAGAATTATCGTCGGTAGCCATCATGGTGAGCTCTGATCTCTCTGATTTTGAAAATAGTTTCTCATAAAATGACCATGTGAACGGCGATCTTGATGTACACAATTTTTATTTAATTGTTTTGATCATACAATTTTCCATCTACATCTGCATTTACACGATTACTCTGCAATTCACAATTAAGTGCCTAACAGAGTTTCCACCAACCACCTTTAACCTACTGCTCTACCGTTCCATTCTTAGACAGCGCGCGGGAAAGACCAACACTCAACTCTTTTCCTGTGAAATCTGATTTCTCTAAATTTATTATTATTATCATTTCTCCCTATATAAGCAAACGGCCTTGTCGCAGCTGTAACACCGGTTCCTGTCAGGTCACCGACGTTAAGTGCTGTCGGGCTGGGCTAGCACTTGGATGTCCAGTGTACTGAGCGCTGTTGGCAAGCGGGGTGCACTCAGCCCTTGTGAGGCAAACTGAGGAGCTACTTGACTGTGAAGCAGCCGCTCCGGTCTGGTAAACGGCCGTACGGCCGGGACGTCGGTATGCTGACCACATGCCCCTCCGTATCCGCATGCAGTGACGCCTATACGATGAGGACATGGCGTTCGGTCAGTACCGTTGGGGCTTTCGAGGCCTGTTCGAACCGAGTTCAGTTTTTTATTTCTCCCTATATGGAGATGAGAAAGTTGGTTATTGAGAGTTCATGAGAAGGTCCTGCCGCAGCGAAACACGACTTTGTTTTAATGATTACCACCACAATAATATAAAACGAGCTGCCTTTGTTTGTACTTTTTCTATGTCCTCCTTCACCCTGTCTGTTGAGCATCCCACACCGCGCAGCAGTACTCCAAAAGAGGGCGGACGAGCGTAGTGTAAGCAGTCCCTTCGGTGGATCTGTTAGATTTTCTAAGTGTTCTAGCAATAAACTGTTGTCTTTGGTTTGCTTTCACCACACATTTTGGAACAGAATAACTGGTGTCCGCTATGCAGTAGCCATCTTCATACTCTGCAATAGATGTAAAAGGAAGCACGTTACTAGCTACTACATTGAGAGATGAAAGACAAATGAGAGAAATTACACCAGGACAGAATATACCTCTCATTCTGCTGAGCTGCAATAATGCATAACATGTGAAAAAATAACAAGATATTCAGAACTGCCATGCACGCTTCTATCAGTTATGTGTGCAATGCTAGTGATCCTCGAAGTCGTTGATATATGCATAACGCACAAATAAATGCACAAAGTAATGAAAAGGACTTTCATTTAAAGGTACAGTTTTAAGATATTTTCAGTTATGTACAAGAAAGCAAAATTCTTAAATAAAACTTTTGACCATATGAGAAATTTATTCGTCTTCTGACAGTTTAAACTACTTGGAATTTAATTAAATGATCAAAAATTAAAGTTGTTTCAGCAGTCATTCTAAAATTGAATACACTATGACGGCTCTAAAATCAGTCTTATAAATGAAGGAGACGGAATAAAATACGAAAACACACATATTGATCCTTTTGTCGTATTGCAGTTTATATTTTGATTAAGACAGTTATAAAAATGAAAATGTAACTGGAAATGATATCAATCAACGAGAAGAAGTTAATTATGAAATTATTTCTATAAAATAAATTACAGATAGCATAATTTGTAATGCGAATGTAGTGAAGTGCAGTGGTCGCCGCTGTTTTGTTTTTTACCAAAAAATCACGAACGGGCGTCGATGTATTAGCGAGAACGGTATCATGATGCAATGATTTGCCGCACTTCTGGTCTCTTCTGCGGATTTCTTCGCGCTAACGGCGAATAACTTCTAGGTAGTATTCCTTATTGGCAGTAGGACCGGAAACCAGGAACTGATGATGCACTATCCCACTGTAATCGAAGAAAACAGTGGGAAGAACCTTCACTTGTGATTAACTTGTAGAATTTACTTTGGTTTTGGTTCTTCAGCCAGTTTCTAGCGGGTCCATTGGGTTTTGGTTTCGGCGTCATACCCTTACACCCACGTTTCGTTACCTATTTCTTTCGGAGTTGTGAATCGTTGTCGACTACATTCATTAATTCCTGACCGATGTGTAGGCGTCGTCGTTTGTGTTCGAAGTTCAACAACATAGGAAACAATCTTTGCTGCTACATGTTTCATGCCCAAAATATCGAAAGACAGTTGCTTGACATAAGTCAAAGGATATGCCGACTTCATCAGCAACCTCTCTGATGGTGATTCAGCGATTTTCCAGAACCATGGTCTTTACTTTTTCGTCATCAGTAATAATTGATGTGCTAGGGTATCCAGGGCGACCGTCGTCTTGAACGTCTTCTTCACCCTCTTTGAATCGTATATACCACTGGTAAATTCTTGTCTTAATCATAGTAGAGTCGCCAAAAGCCACTTTCAACTTTTCGAAAGCGGTAGTGCACCTTATTCAGTTTTTCAAAGCGAATTTTAATGCAAAATCTGTGATTCATCGTTTTCGAAAGTAAAAATTCGCCGAGCACTCAAAAACACGTATAATTTTTCCGACTGACAACAATAAACTAAAATTGCAAACAGATGATAATGCAAATATACATCAGAAACATGTGTACCAATAAGATAAAAAAAATTGGAAACTGGATGTATAAAGCCCGCGAAAACAAAAAAAACAAAAATTACATTACTTTTTGATCACAACCCGTAAATGAGTAGTCCGTGTGGAGTTGAGTTCTTGGAATTCCCTTATCGCAGCTCTGCCAGAGTTCACTTCGTGCGTGTTGCTGGGTGTGTACTCATTCCATTACAGAACTCCTGCTGCGTTTTTGGGTGCCAGAATATCGGTTTTTACAAAATTTAATTAAAATTTTTTTTCTGTTTACAGGACATGTTTCTTTAAAAGTATTCTTGTCCCACATGTGGAATAACTGATGAATAAAACATCATTTTAATAAATAATGTTAGACGAACTGTCCCACTGGTAAAAGGATCCAGGATAAGTGTTATAAAAGTCTCAATAAAAGAGGATACGAAACGAAACTGGTACCAAACAAAACTTCATGGCTGAGAAATGACGGTACATTTCAAAACCTGCTCGAAGTGGCCTCCCGCCGCCTGAATATACGTTTCAACATGCTGCATGTTTATGAATGTTGCAGGCGGATGTTCTTGTCGACGTGGCTGCATCGTAGCCCAGAAAATTTAGACTTTTTCTGCCTAAAAATATGAACAAACTGGAAATAATTTTAATCGGTGTTAGGCTCCCAAAATAAGAGTTGTATGAGTCCACGACGTTTTCTGGCTTGTACTAAGCTTTTGAGAGCCGAAAAACAACAAAACTTACTCTTTTTCCAGTTTTTTGCCTATGACTCGAAAACGATGCATTCTACAGAAAATTTTGACACAGTTGAACGAGCATAAAATTTCGCGCAGAAGAACCTACTTACAAGTTAAAATCGGTTCAAATTTTAGAAAGCATTCCGTAATTGGAACACAGCGATCGATATAAAATGAAAAAAAAGTCAAATGAAAATTTAGCTGATTTTTAAAATCGGTTCAGCCGTTTAGCCACAATCGATCGTCAAAAATCAGCATTTTTTACCAACTTCGTGGAAAAGTGAGTCATGCTCATGTTACAACGCCTGTAACTCGGAAACGACCACTCCAAATGAAAAACTGTTTTCGAGTACCACAATTATACAGTCTTTAAATATTTCAACAACTTTTCAGGTATATATTTCTTTCTCAGAAAAACTGCTTCATACGTTTGCAGAATGTCTTCTAGTGTAAATTGACGCAAGTTCTTTTTCTCTTCCATCCAGTAGACGATGAAGTGAATACACGCAGTCATTTCAGCACATTCCGGCCGTCTACGAGGTTTTAAATCAGTTGAAGATGCACGGAGAAAGAAACGCATGGGACAGGAACTGTGGTACCTTTCTTCTGCTTCTACTAAATCTGTTTCAGCGCCAAGCCTCCGGAAAACATCCTCATCCCATTCCTCTTCTCTAGTAGCGGCAGACATTCTTATACTTTCTACGGTCTCCAAGTTCATTACGAGGTGAACACTATCTCGTCTGTGTTTATTTGATTTACTCTGTTGGGCCTGAAAGAATACAAAAGCATCTCACAGTAAACACATACTTCCTTGAAGTTGTTCACTTTACTTCCTTTCACAGATTCTGGATTTTTCACTTCTCTTTCATCTTTGAGAACACTTGAGTCCCTTGTGTAGAGATCTTTCCGACAGTTCTGATGAACAACAACAGATATTTGACGCTCTAACTAAGTATGATGGCCATATTTTCTTCTCTTTCTGGAATCATCAAAGGATTGCAGTGCTCTTTCCTTTATTGTGTCCTTATCTTCATTTTTTTCAAAAGCCCATCGCCACATACTAAAGAAAGCAGTGTCCTCCACATCAAAGGATCTTGCCTTTGAATCACGCGTTGCGTAACTCAAACACGTCGTTGTAGAACCCCGCAAATGGCAGACCAAATAACATTAATAACTACAATATCATTAAGTTGGATGCGGCAGATGGCCAGTGGTTAGATTCCTCTTCTCCAGGAAGGGATTTCTAAACGCAACAAAGGTGGACTAATTAATAAGTACCGGCAGATACCTCTCGAATGATTACCTTTAACGCCGGCCGGAGTGGCCGGGCACTTCAGTCCGGAACCGCTCGACCGCTACGGTCCCAGGTTCGAATCCTGTCTCGGGAATGGATGTGTGTGATGTCCTTAGTTTGGTTAGGTTTAAGTAGTTCTAAGTTCTAGGGGACTGATGACCTCCGATGTGCTCAGAGCCATTTGAACCATTACCACTAACATTCTGTGCACATCCATTTATGACAGATGCGTGTAGAAAATTGCAGAGTGAACCTGATCAGTATTGCGATTGACATTTAAAGCAATGGGAAAACTCCTCGTCTTTCATGAACTGGAGCGCCTTACCACGGTACTTGCTATGGGTAGCTCAAAGGCTACTTACCTCAAATGGTGACGAGGTAGACGCCACGATTTGATGCCCTATCTTGTAGCACAGACTCGGCAATGCCGTAATTTTCTCCCTAAGCAACTTTCGAAAATGAATCTAAACGTGTGAAAAGTCAGAGGAGTCGCCTGGTCTGTATCAGAAGACGCAAGTGAAAGGAGGGTTGGGTGTCAACCGGCCCTGAGCATAGGGGCGCGACGGTGTGAAGGGGGTGTAAAAATGTTTGTAGTACCGATGTGGCGCTAGGGTTGTCTATAGACTGCCGATGAGCGAGAGCTGCCACAATGTATCCTTTATTCCACCTACCCGACACTCCATGTCCTTACTGGGAAATTGGGTCAGCTGATGGCCAGGACAAGTTGTTCTCTATAAAATATAAATTATCTTTATTTCTGGGCTTAGCCTACGGAAATCCACGAACAGGCGAGTGTCCAATGACTATAAACACAAGTGATTCACACAAAAGCTATAAATTACCTATTAGTTAATAAACAAGAATTAACTACCCAGGTACCTACGTACCTAACTAAATTACCACGTACCTATCTAAATTACCCTTAATATGAATATTTGGCCGAATGTGGATGATCTGGGTTTCAAAAGTAATTGGACTTAGCAAAAATGTCTTGGCAAGATTCTAGCGCTGCAAATACTTTCACGATTTTATTGGTATCTATGCATAAGAGTGAGCAATTTTTAAAATTTAAGAACTCTTTTTAAGCATAGTTTAATGCTCTCTGGTACATGGTGCTTTCCATTTTGAAGAGTTGTTTTAGAATTACAGGCAATGTGAGAATACGATGCTCAAAAATGCCTATTTTTGAGTATTGGTTGTGGCTAAACGTCTGAACCGATTTTAACTTGTCAGTAGATCATTATACACGTAATTTTTGCCCTTTCATTTTGGTATTGGTTGGTTGTCTGGTTGATTTGGGAGAGGGGCTCAAACTGCGAGGTCACCGATGCCATCGGATTAGGAAAGGGTGGGGAAGGCATCATCCTGGTATTTGCCTGAAGAGATTTAGGGAAATCACCGAAAACCTAAACCAGGATGGCCCGACGCGGGTTTGAACCGTCGTCGTCCCGAATGCTTGGTATTGATAAATTTTTCTGCAGGTTGCATCGCTTTCGAGTTATAGGTGGAAAACTGTAAAAAATTAAAAAAATATTTTTTTCGGCCCTCGAAAGTTTAGCGCAAACCAGAAACAGTAGAACACTCATTTAACTCTTATTTGAGATGCCTAACATCGATTAAAATTATTTCCAGCTTGTGCATATTTCTTAGCCAGCACGGCCTTTTCTCAGGCTGATTTTCTTGGGCTGTTTGTGAAAAGTGCCAACAGTGAGGTGAGCTGCGTGTGCGTCTCATGTTTCAGTGCAATGTGCGTACTGTTCTTGGTGTTCCGCGCGAGCTTTTTCTATTTTTTTCCGGAGCTGTTGGACTCAATGGAAGATCGCGTGTTTCTTGGATACTGGACAACTGGTTTCTTTAAGACATGCTGCGGCTATTTTTAAAACGTTTCTGTGGTCTATCTACACACTGCAATCAACGCTTGGTGACGAAGCTGGAGGCAATGGGAACATTGTTAGATCAGAGCGGCGGAAAGGGGGCTGAGCGTGGCCTGGGGGGGGGGGGGGGGGGGGGGGCGAAGAAAGTGTGCGTTAGTTAAAGAGACGATTGTGGGCATCACCCAAAAAAAGTTTCTGTGCCGTCTGTTACAGGAATCTGGACTATCGTCTGCTGCTAAGAAAGTATGCCTGTATGCGAACAAGTTTTCGGTTTTTCATGAACGGACACGGGCCTGATAAACGCTTAGCTCACTGTCTTTGCTTTCAGCTGTTTAGCGTTGAAAGGTCACGAATATTGGAGTACATGTGTCACAGTGATGAAGCATGGTTCTACATTTCAGGATACGTGAATTCACGAAAAAGCAAGTTAATGTATTAGTCACAATCAGCATCCAATTTTTGTGGAACCCATTCATTGACAAAAGGTGGGAGAGTTTCGTGCATTATCAAAGCGCACATCGTATGGCCATTTTTTTTTTTTTTTTTTTTTTTTTTGACGCAGCTATCACCAGTGAACTACTGATTAATGAATTTGTGAACCAGTTGCATGACAAGTAAGTGACACTGATACCAATAAGATGAGGCTACATGCCGTACATTAAAAGCGAGTGTGGGTGCGATGGAATGTTTTTTCCTTGACAGTGTGATTTCCAAAAGATTGTGTCCCAAAAGTCAAGTGAGTTAGATCCTGTCTGGCTTTTTTCTGTGGGGTCACCTCAAACCTAATGTACACAATAACAGACCAAGCGCATCCTCCATCAGATACAGGCAGTCACACCCAGTAACCTGGTAGCAAGATTCACGAACATGCAGCGCTATGTTCCATTTTGTACTCAGATGAGGATAAGTAACTTACAGCTCATATTGTAATGTGTGTTCATTTTTCAGTCATAAACGTGCGTCATGAAAATTATAATGGAGGAGGATATGAAAACACATGTGTACATAACACTTTTATCGCAGCCCATTACGAGAGGGATACCGTCATTATTGTACCAATATTTAGAAAATTAATCTATAAAAGAATAAACATCAAAATATGCACAGAACGCCGCCTCCTCGCCCCTTCCAGCACCGCCTTCTCATTACATTGCTCCCCACACCTGCCGCCCTTTTCGTTTCGTTCCCTGTTTGAGGATTGAAAATTTCCTGCAGTGGATGATAGAGCCCAGGCTAAATGCCACTGAGATATAGAAACCTAGGCGCCGGATTACCAAATCATGCACCAATAACCAGCTACTCGTACATCTCAAGCATCTCCTGTGAGTTTCAGAGCGAGGACTATATTTCTAAACTCTGAAAATCACAGTGAAGTGTGCGGTCGAAGATACTCTTTACTGTACCAATATATTGAGGTTTCTTCTCAGTCTGTTCACAGATGGGGCTCGAAAAGAACGTCTAACTGATATTTGCCTTGTTTTAGCAACGCAGCCTTCTCGCGATAGATGCATCGCTGAAGAATATTTGTAATTTATGCTCATAAACAGAGTTCTTGAAATCTTCTAAGCGAGTTCTCGCGCGGTGTACAGCTTATTTCTTAGCGTCTGCCAGACGAGATTAGTCAACACCTCTATCACGCCTTCTGAACGGTGAAAGAAGTCTCTGACCATTCGCATCGCCTGTAGTTGTATACACTTGATGTAATCTGTTAACCTAACCTGGTATAAGTTCCCATAACCTCAGAATTTGCCATGTGCTTTGTAAGTAATCTCTTTTGCAGGGACACTGCAGTGTCCTAGTACCATACCAACGAATCACAGCCTGCCATTTGATTCTCCTTCAACGCATTGTGTTGAGGGTGATCAGTCTTTCACATGACGGCTGAAGATCATAAGCCACATTGGTGCTCTTCGGAAGGAATAATTTATGAACCTTTTTTTCCTTTATTATACATTCATCAACAAAACACTCAACATTTCACTTCCTAGCCATTCGTCGTAGGTGGCCATGCAGTAGCTACACATATGAAAGACCGTCCACAAGTTAGAGGAAAGCTCAGTACGCCCCTCTGTACGGACTTCAGTATAACAACAAAAGAATGACACATGTGATCAGTGCAAGACTTCTGTTTACAGGTTTGATCTTATTGTTGTTGTTGTTGTTGTTGTAGTCTTCAGTCCGAACACTGGTTTGACGCAGTTCTCCACGCTACTCCATCCTGTGCAAGCCTCTTTATCTCTAGCGCAACCTGCACCCTTTTGAGCCTATTTATTGTATTAACCTCTCGGTCTCCCTGTACATTTATTCCCCCTACTCTTCCCTAAGTGGGTGACACCTTGACGTCTCAGAATGTGCCCTATCAACAGATCCTTTCTGTTAGTCAAATAATTACACATATTTCTTTCATCCCCAATTCTGTTCAATAATATGTCATTTGTTACATTGATCTACCCATCTAATCTTCTGCATTCTTCTGTAGCATCTGTATTTCGCCTGTCTCATTCATCTTCCGTACCAGGTGGTATAGTTTTGTTATAGATTGCTCTTCCAAGGATATGAGTAGTTCTGAGAGAATGTCGTCTAGTGTGGGGCCCTTGTTTCGACTTAAGTCTTTTACTGATCTGTCAAATTCTTCTCGCAATATCGTATTTCCTATTTCATCTTTATCTTTTTCCTCTTACCTTTCTGTCATATTGCTTGAAGTTAATTTCCTTTGCACAGTCCCTCTTTTACCCTTCCAGCTTTAACCTGTCCCATTTTTGCTTAGTATTGGTTTTCCATCTGACCTCTTGATATTCATGCAGATGCTTTTTTCCCCTGTAGACGTCTCTTTAATTTCCTTATATAGGGCATTCATTTTTCCACTACTAATGCATACTTGTATATCGATACATTTGCTCTCTAGTCAATCCTGCATAGCTGTTTGGTATTTCCTGTCGATCTCATATTTTAGACGTTTGTATTCTCTTTCGCCTGCTTCATTTGTTGCGTTTTTATATTTCTGTAATAACCAAAGGTGTCTATGAAGCTTTCTCCTTTTACCTATTTGCTCTTCTGCTGCCTTCACACTTTCATTTCTTAAAGCTAACAATTAGTCTTCGATTATTCCTTTTCCCTGTTTCAGTCAATCATTGCCTAATGTTCCAGTTGAAACTCTCAACCACATTTAGTTCTTTCAACATGTCCAGGGCCCATAGCTTTAATTTACTACCTTTTTTTACAATTTTTTTCAGTTTTAATCTACAGTTCACAATCAATAAATTGTGATCAGAGACCTCATCTGCTCCTGGAAGTGTCTTACAGTTTAAAGTCTGGTTCCAAAATCTCTGTCTTACCATTACATAATCAAACGAAAGCTGCCGGGTTCCCAGGTCAGTTCCACGTATATAAGTTTCTGTCACGTTTATTAAACCAAATGTTAGCAATGATTGAATTATGCTTTGTGCAAAATTCTGCTAGGTGGCTTCCTGTGTCATTCCCTTACTCAGTCCACATTCACCGACTATTTGACCTTTTCTTCCTTTCCCTTCTATCGATTTCCAATCCCTCATCAAAATTAAATTTTCCTTCCCCTTAACTGTCTGAGCAATTTCTCTTATCTCATCGTAACATTTTTTCAGATTCTTCATCTGTGTAACTAGTGGGCACACAAACTTGTGCTACTTGTGAAATATCTGCCCTTGGACATGGCTTCTATAATTGACTGGATTTGTTATATTGACACCAAAAATATTTTAGACGAGTGTGGTTGTACGAGGTCGATTCAGGTTACGTTCTGCAAAGTCTAGTTAATGGAGTTAGTCTGATTTTGAGCTTCTTTGTTGCAGCAGGCGCAACCATAGCGAAAGAAACAAGAATTCGTCGAAGAGTTCCATTGTGAATATATACTCAAAATTCAAATTACTAGAACGTAATGTTGCTTCTTCTCCAGGTTCTACAACTTTGCAACATAATTTATAAAGCAGTCTTGAAATTTACATTTTAAATAGTAATCTTTCGTCTCATGCCATCATTTTCCTTATGATGCTGTTGCCCAAAAGCCAAAATAATGTATCGTGAAAGTATCGATAAAAATAAGAGTGAATCTTAGAGGCATTAGGGACACCGGATTGTGAGAGAATGAGAAAGTAAATAGGCTATATCGTGGCATTTGCCTTACGTTTGTGGCGGATATACACAAATTTACCATTAACACAACTATAAAATATATTTCTTTGTTTTGCGTATCTTAATAAAAATTCGTTTAAATTATTTCATATAAATTCAAGTTATGTGCAATTGTATATTATTATTGTAGCAATAGACACTGTATAACGATAAATTAAAGAAAACGATAATTTATAATTTGATGTAAAATATCAAGCTGAATAATATCGATGGTTGCGTGCCTCTGACTTAGGGAAGTCCCGAAGACGTGGAAGTCGTCAAAAGCTAAAGCGTGTGCTTAGCGTACAAAGAGACAGTCCGTAGTCTGCCGTCAGTGACGTATGTCAAAACTTTGAACATTTAAGAATCTGACTGCAGAAAATGAGATATGAAGTGAGTTGTATTATCTTAGTAAATTACTAAGCAGTGTGCTGTCATTTTTGTAATATGTATCATATGAGTGAAGTAGTTAGAAGCACTGTGGCATGTGGCTTCGTGAAAGTGTGGATAAGCTACAAACTGAGGCAAGAAGAATAATAGAGCGGAGGCAATGAAGAGGTTTTGAGCTCTATATATCAATTAGCAGCCTCCAATAAATTATCTGTATCACGTACAGGAAGAGGAGTATGAATGTACATAATAGGATTTCAAGAAACTAATGTGATTACTTGTACGTTATCGTTGTTACATGGAGGCAATGTTAAGAGTAGCTACAATCTGACAGCACAACTCTTTCACCACGACCACAAAAAGCCATGAACTTGTAACCTCCCCCTTCCTAATCGGCCTATTGGACTACGGTATAAATGACCGTGATCGCCTAAGCCTAATGAAATTTTACAGTGAGTAAGGATATCGTTACCGAAGGAAAATAATGCCTGCTTGTAGGAGAAAATTGTACAACAGGCCTTTGTGGAGGACGAAACTGTTCTAAATCTAATTTAAATACTGGTCATAATTTTGAAATGGGTGGAATTTAGTGCAATCACTCACAAACCACGCAGAGGGAAAGATTACACGTAATATTTAATATAAAAAATATTTATTACCAAAAAAGGGATAATTGAACGGTCACCAGTACACTATGTCAACGAATATAAAAAAAACCTAAGAAAAGTAATCGCAAAGAAAGTTAACAAATAATCACTGGTATGGCAACAGAAAGTTGTTACGGTTTTCAACAATACAGCGTTTCATGAGAAAATAAATGAATCAGAAAGCTCTAAGTTTGCAGTTTCTTATTCAGAAATACTATATTTTGAAAGCAAAGTTAAATGAAGTTGCTGGTAAAAATAAAATACTGATTGTAGCTGAGGCTGTGTTACGTGGAAAATGTCCTTCAGTAACCTCAGAGTAATGTAATGGAAAATTAGGAAAAGGCAAGCAATTCACTTTTAATTATTGAAGGATTTAATTGAATTTGCTTTAAGCAAATGAGCAACTGATCTACTTGTAACATAAGAACTATGAAATACGTACGAAGCTAGCACACTTCACTCGCTAATCAACATATAGAATAAATGAAATTACACACTTAACTTGTGCTGTATCTTCAGTTATTAGTTTTGCCAGTGAAATTTCACATTACTTTAAGTGAGTGAAGTTAATACTCAAAATTGCAAATTAGTTAAGCCTCTGTAATGCAATACAAGAATGAACAGTTACTGAGGCAGCAAAATTTAGACTTAAACTGGTCACAATCAATTTTCATATTTTTACGTCACTCGGTAATTGCATGGAAAGGAAAGGGACCTGATCAATAGTAATGTCTGAGGAGAATAACAACACAGGTGCTCTGCAAGTTTTAACTGTTGCAGGTTATTATCCAAAAAAGTTAGTCATTAAAGTTTGTTGAATAAATGCCACTGGGTAATGCCCGTACAATGTGAGTTATACTCTGTCTTACAATGTTGTAGCCGAGCAGACAGCCGACAGTGCTGAGCTGCTGCTGTTGCTGCCGCTGGTTGAGAACCACGAGTCGTCTCCAGAGCCAAGGGTAATTATGGGACGGGCAACAGTTGGAATTGCACCTCCCTCCGCCTGTCCACTCAGACCGTGCTTTCAATGCTCGCTGGTTAGTAAAGTAGGTGTGCCTACGTTGGCGCTATCATAACTGCACATTATGTCTGCGGAAGTGCCCAGCAATTATTTCTGCACCCTTTCAAGACTGAAGTTACTCTGCTTCCTCTCTGTTCGCAGCGCGATAGAGACTCCCCATACGCGAAGATAAACAACGGCACAGCTGCTGCCATTTCGTCGTTGCTATCTGTGCATTTATACAAAGTTCCTTTAGCGATGACCCAGTAATTTTCGATATTTACACTATAATTACAATCCGTTATACACATTCACAAATTAATACACTAATTGATACAGAATTCATCAACCAACCACGGCATAACAGCCCAGATAATTATAATGGACGTAACTAATACATCCATTACGTATTAAATACAGTGTCTGTAATAAAGCTTAGACCAGATGTACTCCAGATTACCACCGTATGTCATCAAATCTGTGCTGGGAGACTTCAATGTCAAAATAGAACAAGAACATATATAAGCATGTCCAACCTTAACCCGAATCAAATGATAATGGTATAAGGCTTATCAACCTCGCCATAGCTGGAAACATGAAAATAGCAAGTACATCATTCCCCCATAAATACATACATAAAGTAAGATGGACCTCACCGGATGGATGAACTAGGAACCAAATTGACCATGGTTTGTTAGAGAAAAAAACATAAAAAGGACAATGAGAGAGGCTGAGATAGACTCAGACCATTCTCTTGTGCTAATATAGATGATAATGAGAGGACAATGAGAGAGGCTGAGATACGATCAGACCATTCTCTTGTGCTAATAAAGATGAAACTATCATTACCAAAACCACCAAGTAAGGACAACAGTGGTAAAAGAACCGAAAGAGTAGATGTGAGTAGACTAACAGAGGAGGGGTGAATAAACAGTTTACGATTAAGCTTAAAAATAGATTCGCTGAATTAGAGAATGACAGCAATAGAAAATAAGATAATGAAATCAACACAAAATGGAAGAAGATGACAACAATTATGAAGGATACAGAGCATTAACTACTAGGAGATAATAATAGCAACATAAAGCGCAAATCTTGGTTCAATGAAACATGTAGACGGAAGAAAGCCAGACAGGCAATGATGTACAATAGCAACCATGAAAACTAAACAACTTACAGGAAAGCCACGAGAGATATGAAGGGTATAATAAGGCCAGAGAAAAGAGGCTGAAGAGGACTATAACCAGAACAACAGTAAACGGTTTTACAGGACAATGAATAGCTATAGAAAAGAGTACAGAGCTAAGTCCGTGATAATGACGGACGAGAATGGAAAACTGGCCACTATGAATGAAGGAAATTTAAAGAACTGGAGGAAATGCTTCAAAGAACTGCTGAACAACCCGGTAGACACCTACAACAATGAAAACAAGGCAGAAAACTATAAGAACACACTACCATATGTCAAAGATCCAACTCTGATGAATGTGAAGTAGGCAATAAAAATACTAAAAAATGGGAAGGCCCCTGACATAGGCATGCATAGGTATGATATCAGCAGAGCTCATCAAAGAAGGGGAAGAGAAGATACATGAATGGTTAGCCAAAGTGATAAAAGAGGCATAGAGAACAGAAGTAATGCTGGAGGAATGAGAAACTGCTGCTGTATGTCCCATGTACAAAAAAGAGACTAAATACTGACACAGAACTACAGAGGGATATCTCTCCTATGCAGATGCTATAAAGTAATATCAGCAATTATACAGAACGGGCTCAACCCATACAGTGAGGAAATATTAGGCGCAGCGCAAGCACGGTTCAGAAACGATAAATCAATGATCGGCCAAACATTCACACTCAGACAAATATTAGATAAGAACTGGCAGCACAATCATGATACCTTTTGCCTTTTTATAGATTTCAACAAATAATTCGACAGCATAGTAAGAGAGGAAATGTGGAGGATGTTTGACACAGTATGGGATACCTGACAAGCTGATAAATGTGTGTGATGGAATCAAAGTGTAGAGTGAAAGTATAGGGGGAGTTCTCAGAAGCATTTGAAGTATAAACAGGAGTGAGACAGGGAGATATTATATCAACAACCCTGTTCAGTTTGGCCCTCAACAACACCCTAGGGAGAGTAATATGTGAAAGTGCAGGAGTCACCATAGGAAAAAAGATAAATGCCCTGGCTTTTGCGGATAATATTGTGCTGATAGGAAAGAAAATGGAATCCCTGGAGAAAATGGGGACTGGATAATGGAAGAAGCAAAGAAAGTAGGTTTAAGTCTAAATTAAAGTAAAACAAAGTTCATGTTGGTAGAAAGAAGAGCTCATTTAGGACCAAACCATCTAAAAATCGAAAATCTAACAATACAGAAGAAAGACATATTCACGTACCTCGGTGTCAACATTACCCAGCAAAACGTTATAGAGCAAGAGGTAGTAACGAGAATTCAAGCTGGGGTAAGATGTCTAGGAGCTATGCACAATACCATAAGATCGAAGTTGCTATCTAGGCAGGGAAAAATAAGAATATATCAGACCATCATCAAGCCAATAATGTGCTATATAAGTGAGACATGGACCCTGACATAGAAAACAGAGGAAAAACTCATTAATTTTGAAAATAAAGTACTGAGAACGACATATTGGCCAGTGAAAGAAAATGAACAGTGGAGAATAAGGAAAAACAGAAAACTCATACAATTATACACAGTGCCTGACGTCATAACGAGTATGAAAACTGAGAGAGCAAGGTGATACGGACATGTGACTAGGAGAGGGGAGAACACGGTAATAAAGGCTGTAATTGATATAGAAGCTGAAGGAAAGGGACCACTGGGGCGGCCGTGAATGAGATGGAAGGATAATACTATGGGAGACAAGCATATACTGGGTCTGGGAGATGAAGATGCAGATGACAGGAAAGTGTGGAAGGCAGGACTGAGTGAGGCCAGCTGCGGTTTGTGTGGCCAGTATAAGTAAGTAGGTAAATAGTAAAGCTTACAGATCCAGAAATAGCAGTATATTAGAAGTCAACAGCTATTAAACGGCGAAAATTTTTGGATGGCGCAGAAGGTATTTTATCAGCATTTAGGTTTTACAGTCTAAAATTTGTGTACGTAATATTGTTTCAGGTTAAGTTAAATATGTTTTGCTTGTACAATATAAAGCTAAAAGTGATGTAGTGCTTGTATTTGAATGAAAGCTTCCCTGTTAGCTCATTCGTTTTACGTAACTTTGCGTGTAAACTAAATTTATTTGCCAGAATAATGAAGTAACTTTAATTTATTGATTGGCGACTCCATGGAGTGTCCTGTGCACCACGACCAGATAATGGATATACTTGTAAGGAGAGATAGCATTGGTCGTATTTTTTTGTTTTGTTTTATTAACCGCAAAATCGATTTTCGGTCACTAAGTGATCATCCTCAGTGCTGTAATATACAATTTAAATTGGTAGGCACTGGTGTCAACGAGCTTAGAGCGATCACATAAACTCTGCAGCGGAGTGTGCACTGATTTTGAAACTTCTTGGCAGTTTAAAACTGTGCGCCGGTCCGAGACTCGAACTCGGGACCTTTGCCTTTCGCGGGCAAGTGTTCTACCATCTGAGCTACCCAAGCACGACTCACAACCCGTCTTCACAGTTTTACTTCCGTCAGTACCTCGTCTCCTACCTTCCAAACGTCTCCTGCGAAACTTGCAGGACTAGAACTACTAGAAGAAAGGATATTGCTGCAGAGTGAAAATTTAATTCTTGTTAATATTCAATAACATTGAAGTAAGAAGTAACTACTCTGGTGCACAAAGGTCAAGGACGAAAGTAACTTTCGCTTGATGTATACTGCCAAGTAACATTGGTCGATGAAACTTGGACCATACATAGAAAGAACTGCTACATCGTAGTACAGAAGGTAACGGAAGTAAATTCAAAGAGACGGTCAAAAATAATACTTTCGTTCAAAGACAATAATTAGACTGTCGGCACAGCGATTTATGATGGTCCACAGGAAATTAGAAAAGACGGTACATACTTGTTAATAGGACGTAAGGTCAGCACAGAAAGTGATGCACGCTGGAAACGTGCTCCAGGCTGGCCACGAGGTTAGTAGGCAGCTCTTCTGGCAGTGTGTTCCATTCTCCGCCAGTGTGGTCGACAGCTGCTGGATGGTCGTTGGCGTGTTTGGACGTGCTGCAGATGCGTCTCCCCAACGCATGCTGTACACTCCTCCATGAGATCTAAATGGGATGAAAGGGCAGGCTAGTACACTTGTCGAATATGCTATCGTTCCAACAGCCCTCCTACCTGTGCAGTTAGATGTGGCCAATCACAAAAATGAAGTGAGGGTCGATGTACCTATGAAAAGGCGCACTTAGGAAGGCGCAACTCTTACAATAGCGTTGAGCTATGCATGTACCGTGTTCAACGATTTGATGGTCAGTACGCCTATGCAGCATTATGCCACCCCACACTATAACACATGGGCCACCAAAACGGTCATTTTCGTCAATGTTGGAAGTACCCTTCCATGGCGAGCGTGAGGCAGGAACAACTAATGTACTCCAGAACATTCTCGAATATGGTGTGGGGAGGCATAATGCTGCATGCTCGAACTGACCTCCATACCTCTTAACAGAGTATTGTGTATCGTATTTGTGTATTTAAACTGGGGACCTAAAAACGATGGAGAGGCTTCATCCCGCCTTAGCCCCCAGTGGTTCACAACCCCACAACAGACTACAGCAGTCCACCAACACCACCGCCACCCCACCTCGAACCCAGGGTTATTGTGCTGTTCGGCCCCCAGTTGACCCCCACCTCCCCACCCCTGTGATAGAATCACGCAAAACAACAACGGATGTAAGCTCCCTCCATAAAAAACACGTTCCCGTCTTACAATGTACGAAGCTATAGATAACAACGAGATGAGCATTGTTGATGGTGTAAATGGACAAGTCTTTTTGCATGGTCCTTCAGTTTTTTGTCGATGTGTACTGAATTTTACTTTGGATAATAATGAGGCTAATCAGCATGGTAATAGTTGGCTTGTATCCATGAGACAGTGTCCAAAGTAGCAAGACTTGGCAGTTTTAATGATAGAGACATTATTGCTTATCGCACCTTTCAAATATGTGAGGTCCTTAGGACGAGGAATCATTGCATTCTCCATAACCACACCCTACCTTAGCATCGACACATTGAGGACGGTGATTCGTCACTCCACACAACGTTTTTCCACTGTTCAATCGTCCAATGTTTACGCTCTTTACACCAAGCGAAGTGTCGTTTGGCAATTACAGCGTGATGTATGGATTATGAGCAGCCACTCGACTATGAAATGCAACTTTTCTCACCTCCGCCTAACTGTCAGAGTACTTGCAGTGGATCCTGATGCAATTTAGAATTCCTGTGTAATGGTCTGGATAGATGTCTGCCTATCAGACATTACTACCCTCTTCAACTGTCGGCGGTCTCAGCCAGTCAACAGAGGAGGTCGGCCTGTACGCTTTTGTGCTATACGTGTCCGTTCACGTTTCCACTTCACTATCACATTGGAAACAGTGGACCTAGGGATGTTTAGGACTGTGAAAATCTCGCGTTCAGGCGTATGACACAAGTGACACGCATTCACCTGACCACGTTCGAAGACCGGAAGTTCCGCGGAGCTCCACACTCTGTTCCTTCACGATGTCTCATGACTATTGAGCTCGCTGATATGGAGTACCTGGCAGTAGGTGGTAGCGCAATGCACCTAATATGAAAAACGTATGTTTTTTTGGGTGGGTGTACAGAGACTTTTGATCACATAGTGTGCCTTCCGTACTATACTGTAGCATTTCTTTCTATGTGTAGTCCACGTTTTCTCGTACTTTGTTATCTGGCTGTGACAAATCAAGTTTTGCACATCAGTGTATTATACAACTGCTATACATTATTTTGGTCAAAGTATCTGACAGGAAGAATAATTTCTAGTACATTATTGTTTCTAGTGTTTGAAAGTTTAAGCTATAGAAAAGGATTTAAGTGATTGTAGCATTGACGTAGAGGTAATAAAATATTGTTTAGTACAATAACATAATTAACGAGCTTATACATTTTGAATTAAGTGTACGTACATATTTTAAAGTTATTGTCTGACTGTTGCTTCTGATGACACAGGACAAGTCATTCTGATTTCAGTTAGTCTACAGAGTTTAACTGTTCGTCTAGTTAAACATTCTTAGCACTGTCGGTAAACACGCAGTACCATTAGTGTATGAAATTAAAGCAGAGAGAGAAAACTTTAAAGTATACGAGGCCTGTTCAAAAAAACCCGGAACATTCATAATTTCGCGTCATTGGTGCATGGAGAGAAATGCGGTTGGCATCCCCGCACACGCCTGTGTTTGATGTGCAACTGCCGGAAGTTTCATTGTTGTATGTCTCTTAGTTATTGGTCAGTGCTGTCCTGAGTAGAACATTGTGTTGCACAATTTGTGAATTTTGAGGTGGCAGACTTAGAGGAGCAACGAGTCTGCATTACATTTTACGTGAAACTCGAGAAAACCCTTACAGACACACCAAACAGTGCACGGAGCGTGCGGTGATGAGTGCTCAAGCCGTTCTCGGCGTTACGAGTTGATCACACGGTTTAAAAATGGCCGAATGGAAGTTATAGATGTCCCTCGATCAGGACGTCCTTCGACGTACCGACTATACTCAACGAAATTGTGTGTGCCAATCGAAGACTGTCTGTCTGCGAGATTGCAGAAGAATGTATCATTTCAGGTGGACCGTGTCATGAAACCCTGAGGCAGCATCTTCGAACGCATCGTGTTGCCGCCAAGTGCGTCCCACGGCTCATGAGTCAAGACCAGAAAGATCTGTGAAGAGCTTTTGGATCGTGCAAACGAGAACGAGACGTTCCTTAAGAGAATCGTAACTGGCGATGAGACGTGGATTCACGGTTATGACGTTGATGCCAAGGTTGGCAAAGGTTCTCGAAGATCAAAATAAACTCGTCACGTCGGGTCAAATGCAAAAGTCATGCTAATAGTTTTCTTTGTTTCTGAAGGATTACTCCGTCATGAAGTCGTGACACAGGTACAAACTGTTAATTGTACTTCCGGGACGAGATGTGACGCCTTAGAGATTAATGGCTCTTGCATCACGCTAACGCACCAGCACGTTTATCCCTGTTGGTGCTTGCTTATTGCACAAATAACGAAATCACTGGGCTGCCTCATCCTCCATCGTCTCTGGACCTGGACCCGTCGGACTTTCCTTTTATTACCAAAGTTGCAAATCCCTTTGAAATGACGAAGATGTACAGTGATAGACGAGATAAAAGAAAATTCGTAGACGGCGCTTCGCTCGATCCAGCAAGAGGAGTACCAAGACTGGTTCCGGAAGTGGAAACGGCTTTAGAAGTGGTTTACCAATTGTGGAGGAGAATATTTCGGAGGCGACCATGCACAGTGAGAAAAAGGTAAGCGTAGAAAAATTTTGTGGACCAGGCTCCGGAATTTTTTGAACAGATTTCGTACAGATTATTTCATTTGACATACTATTAAATTTAACACAAAGAACAATACCACTGTTTCCTCGTTTCTAATACACTCCTGGAAATGGAAAAAAGAACACATTGACACCGGTGTGTCAGACCCACCATACTTGCTCCGGACACTGCGAGAGGGCTGTACAAGCAATGATCACACGCACGGCACAGCGGACACACCAGGAACCGCGGTGTTGGCCGTCGAATGGCGCTAGCTGCGCAGCATTTGTGCACCGCCGCCGCCAGTGTCAGCCAGTTTGCCGTGGCATACGGAGCTCCATCGCAGTCTTTAACACTGGTAGCATGCCGCGACAGCGTGGACGTGAACCGTATGTGCAGTTGACGGACTTTGAGCGAGGGCGTATAGTGGGCATGCGAGAGGCCGGGTGGATGTACCGCCGAATTGCTCAACACGTGGGGCGTGAGGTCTCCACAGTACATCGATGTTGTCGCGTGTGGTCGGCGGAAGGTGCAAGTGCCCGTCGACCTGGGACCGGATCGCAGCGACGCACGGAAGCACGACAAGACTGTAGGATCCTACGCAGTGCCGTAGGGGACCGCACCGCCACTTCCCAGCAAATTAGGGACACTGTTGCTCCTGCGGTATCGGCGAGGACCATTCGCAACGGTCTCCATGAAACTGGGCTACGGTCCCGCACACCGTTAGGCCGTCTTCCGCTCACGCCCCAACATCGTGCAGCCCGCCTCCAGTGGTGTCGCGACAGGCGTGAATGGAGGGACGAATGGAGACGTGTCGTCTTCAGCGATGAGAGTCGCTTCTGCCTTGGTGCCAATGATGGTCGTATGCGTGTTTGGCGCCGTGCAGGTGAGCGCCACAATGAGGACTGCATACGACCGAGGCACACAGGGCCAACACCCGACATCATGGTGTGGGGAGCGATCTCCTACACTGGCCGTACACCTCTGGTGATCGTCGAGGGAGCACTGAATAGTGCACGGTACATCGAAACCGTCATCGAACCCATCGTTCTACCATTCCTAGACCGGCAAGGGAACTTGCTGTTCCAACAGGACAATGCACGTCCGCATGTATCCCGTGCAACCCAACGTGCTCTAGAAGGTGTAAGTCAACTACCCTGGCCAGCAAGATCTCCGCATCTGTCCCCCATTGATCATGTTTGGGACTGGATGAAGCGTCGTCTCACGCGGCCTGCACGTCCAGCACGAACGCTGGTCCAACTGAGGCGCTAGGTGGAAATGGCATGGCAAGCCGTTCCACAGGACTACATCCAGCATCTCTACGATCGTCTCCATGGGAGAATAGCAGCCTGCATTGCTGCGAAAGGTGGACATACACTGTACTAGTGGCGACATTGTGCATGCTCTGTTTCGTGTGTCTATGTGCCTGTGGTTCTGTCAGTGTGATCATGTGATGTATCTGACCCCAGGAATGTGTCAATAAAGTTTCCCCTTCCTGGGACAATGAATTCACGGTGTTCTTATTTCAATTTCCAGGAGTGTATTTTGTAACACCTTTCCAAAGTTGTGAGAGTTTATGCTTGTTTTTTGTATTGCTTTCCACAACTAATCTATTACAATCAACTTCTGCCACTGCCACGTTTTTCAAGCCAAAGTCTTTCAGATGTCATTAGCATCGTATTTTAATGGTAAGTACAGGCTTCTGTTTAAGATGGGTATATTGAACTTCCACAACCTGTATTTAAGAAGACGGAGGAAAAGCAGGTAAGATTCGATTTTGTAGGTTAACGGCAAATTCACAGTGTGGTGTTGCGTCTTCGTATACTGATTGGTGCCGGCCGGGGTGACCGAGCGGTTCTAGGCGCTACAGTCTGAAACCGCGCGATCGCTACGGACGCAGGTTCGAATCCTGCCTCGGGCATGGATGTGTGTGATGTACTTAGGCTAGTTAGGTTTAATTAGTTCTATGTTCTAGGGGACTGATGACATCAGAAGTTAAGTCCCATAGTGCTCAGAGGCATTTAAACCATTTTTTTACTGACTGGCTATATGTTAGCTAGATCACGGTCTGAGCACACTGTAACGATTTCAGTAGTTTGCTGGTCAGCTATTGCGTACAAGAAACAGCTCTCGTGTGTTTATTCTTTTCATAACCAGAAGTACTTGAATGTATTACTTTCCTTTTATGAAACAAACTGGTTTCTTCAAAACTAACTCGTAAAGACGATCATGTATTTATTTTATGAGGGTGATTAATTAATTAGCTTAAACGGGCAATACTAATTACTTAACTGAGATGAGGAAAAAATTAAATTATTTTTCAAGGTAAATAGAAGGGAGCGAGGTGGGCTATTAAACTCGTTCTCTCGTTGACAAGGCTTATTTTAATTAACATGTGTCTCATTAGGATTGTCACTTCACTGATTGGCAAAAATTATTCTAAATTTAGATCTTTGGATTTTGAATTTCGGCAATAGAACAAAAGGGGCTGCGCTGTCAGAAGTTGTCTAGAAAAACCATACAATCGATAGAGGACATTTGTTTTTATTTTTCAGAATGGTATCTTGAAGACTCTTAGTTATTAATTTTCTTGAATACCTTATGTGTACATGAGGGTGGCCCCGTTCAGCACATTGCACATGAAAATAAGTAGTCGGTAACTAGTGATCAACAGAAAATGGGAAGGGAATGAGAGGACTGAGCCATCGCACTGAAAGAAACTAAAGTTCTCATATATCTCAAAATATATTGTTCAGGAGAAGCTGATTAAACTATAAATTTATTACTTCGAACATAATGATTTATTTTACTGGCTTAAATTTAACAATGCAATCTACTACACTACTATCTACGTACGCCATTTGCGAGGTAAATATCAAATTTTGTGTATAAAATTTTTATTATCTGCTAAGAGTCCTTTTATATGCTCTCGAAACTTAAGGCAATAGTGAGATACATATTGAAACACATGCTACTTCCGTTTCGTGTTTTTCGAATACGGTAAAGAACACTTATTTTAAAAGAAACAAACTTTTCAGTCCCATCGTTGATAATTTTTTATATTTGATCGATGCATATCTGAAGGCATTTAATATTTTCTTTGTAATGGTTCTGTCTCAGAATTCAGTGATTTTTAATTATCTTTGCGATTTTGTACTGCGTTCATTCCAGCTTGCATTGAAAATTAGAGGAAGATTCCTCCTTGTGCAAGACACATTTGATCCAAAACCGGCTATATTCTTGAAAAGTAATGAAGTTTAAGTCATTAGCAAGTGTTATGTCCTCACGTTTTACAAAAAAATGCTTCTTTTCCATTATTAACGTTCGACGACCTTACAGAGTATTTATTAGTTACCTCCTTTGATGATTCAAATTTCCTAATTTTGGTACGCCGTTTCTCAGGTCCTAAGTGAATTCTTAATTTTATCAGTAAATCGTCGCTTCCCTTACTGCAAAATTAACTTACATTCTTGACAATTGTAAACAGAAAATTGATAACGTTTGCCTGACAGATGACTGTTTACTTCCAGTTATTTCATGAGAGTAGTAGCCTAGAAAATACATTTTCTCGCTTAAACGAACTGAAGATGAAGAGACTGTGCTTGCTAAGACCGCTACATTTCCTTGAAGCTGGAAGACTGCAGGTATGGTGCGGGTTGGCTTGTAAAAAAGGAACGGATCGCTTTATATTCTTTCCATCTGGTTTAGTTCACAGAAACTTTACGCTATTCGACCAATGTAATCCATGAAATGAGAACACATTCAGTTAAGGAAATTGTAGAAAACTACTTCCCAACATTAGTCAATGAATTTCCAAATTAAACTTTCACTATGCAGTGGAGTACGCGCTGGTTTGAAACTTACTGCCAGATTAAAAACCTGTGCCAGACCGGCAATCGAGCATATGACCGTTGCATTTCGCGGGAAAGTTCTTTACCGACTGAGCCACCCAAGCACGGTTCACAGCATGCTCTCACAGCTCTAATTCTGCCACTACCTCATCTCCTGCCTTAGTTAAGTTTATGGTTATATTTTTATGCGAACTTTCAGATTCTGAAAGACCGGTGGCATCACTTCTCCAAATTCCACACGGGTCATTCCTACGTGGTCCGCCTGCTTAGCTGGATGGTAACGGTGCCTACATCCCATGCACCGGGCCCGGGTTCGATTCCTGGCCGGGTTGGAGATTTTCTCCACTCGGGAACCGGGTGTTGTTGTCCTCATCATCATTTCACCCTTATCATCGGCCGCAAGTCGGCCAATGTGGCGCCGACTGAAACAAGACTTGCACTTGGCGGCCCAACTCGAATTGGACCTCGCGGCCAACAATGTCATACTATCATTTTCTCATTCCTACGTGGAGCTGAAGCCAGTGAGGCAGGAGGAAGGATGCGGGGGAAGAGCAGACAGCCCGAGACAAAAGTCAAGGATTTTAAAATGTGATATTTAAGAGCCACTTCAGTGTAGTGTTCTAAGAAGTCAGAATTATTATAGTAGAGGAATCAGATGCTATAAAATTATTGAACGATGACACATGCCGACAACATATTATTACAGTTATAGAGATTGTCCCAGGGCGAATTTTCAGTATTCAGGAAAATGAGAGGAATGATTATTGGAAACAAAGAAGTCTAGTAAACATAGGTTGTAAAATACTTGCCTTAAGAGGGATGAATGCTTTGTTTCCGATACTGTGAAAGAAATGTCTACTGCAAAGTCTTGGCTTTCCGTATCCTTGGAAGAGGTTCAAATGGTTCAAATGGCTCTGAGCACTATGGGCCGGCCGCCGTGGCCGAGCGTTTCTAGGCGCTTCAGTCCGGAACCGCGAGACCGCTACCGCCGCAGGTTCGAATCCTGCCTCGGGCGTGGATGTGTATGTTGTCCTCAGGTTAGTTAGGTTTAAGTAGTTCTGAGTTCCAGGGGACTTACGACCTCAGGCGTTAGGTCCAATAGGGCTCAGAGCCATGTGCTCTTTTCTTGTTTTGGCCCATTCTAACATCTATCAAAATAAAAGAAGCAAAACCTTAGCTGTCGTTTCCCTCCCGAAGACAAAACAGAGAAGATGTTAATAGACTTACGGAATAAAACTACCTCCGAAATCGTTGTAACATAATATTAAATTGTAAAAAATGCTTTTCAGAAGCCAAAAATGTGTTTCGATGTCTTTCTTAAATTTTAGGTTTTCCACATACCACGTCCAGTAGAACCATGCCTAGTAAAGTGCTATGGAGTTTCCAATGACACAATTAAGTATAGACATGCACATTTAAGTACACTTACTTTTAGATCAGGAAGACAAAGCAAAAAGTTTATTTGTACATTTGTAAATTTCAGTTACTTGCGGAGTTTTAGATATTTGAAAATAAGAGCCAGTTATCTGTGAATGCACCAATAACGCCATCTGTTAGAATACTGAACTAGTTATAGAAATGTCATTTTCCTGTGTGGTGGAACTCGTAAATGCTCATGTTATTATTTTCGTGATTAATTAATTTAAAAGATTAATAATGTAGAAACCATTACACATACGGTGAAGGAAATGGAGCTTCTATAATAAAGTAACGTAGCTGTACAGGAGCTGCACTCACTAGGCAGAAACTTTATTTTTGAAATAGACTTATATGAAGCTATGTGGCAATTTTGTAGTTGTTTGATGCTCTCTGAATACAGCAGCAGCATGGGGATTAAAGGAACACACAAGGGAAACTTACGTGGAATGTGGCAATATAGAGGAATATTTGAAGAAGAGGAGGAACACTATAGAATCATTGATTTGACGTTGACATAAAATGAACGATGAAGACTATGAAGGTTTGTGCTACTAAAACATAACCACGACAACAACCCAGCTAAGTTACCCTTTTGTTTGTAAAACGCAGTTTCCAGAGAAATAAGAATCTTTTTACTATGAATGTTCATTAAAATTATTAAAATGATCCGTGTGTTGTCTGACTATTTTCCTCACCCTTTTTACAAACATTTGGTACTGCATCAAATAGAACGTTGTGTTTTGCCATTGCAGTAAACTAAAAGAATCAACAGTTGCACAGTATTCCTTGTGCAAATATTTATCTTCTTTAAAAAATGGTTCAAATGGTTTTGAGCACTACGGGACTTAACATCTATGATCATCAGTCCCCTAGAACTTAGAACTAGTTAAACCTAATTAACCTAAGGACAGAACACAACAGCCAGCCATCACGAGGCAGAGAAAATCCCTACCCCACCGGTAATCGAACCCGGGAACCCGGGCGTAGGAAGCGAGAACGCTACCGCACGACCACGAGATGCGGGCTTATCTTCTTTAATTCATAATTAGTAGTTTAGTTGTATGTGTGACAGTGTGAGTGCTTATTATGTGTACCATGTCTGTAAGCTACTGCGTAATCCAAAGCGACATAAGCAATATCGTTTAGAGACTTTCGCCAACGTTCCAGTGCTTTCGAAGTTTTGTGTATTACTGATTTCAAAACTGTCAGTACCTGAGCAAGAAACAAAATTTATCTGTATGTTTGAAATTTAGTTACAATACGCAATGGGTTGTCCGATGCCAATGATGTCATTTCTAAATTATAAAATTTCGACAACCGCGTTGTAAATTCAAACCAATAATCGAGTTCAGGACATCTTCTTCACTTCTTTTTTGTAAATCAGTACTAATAATTCCGAAATAATACGAATTTCAGATGTGTTCTTGCTACGAAAGATGTAAATAAAAATATAAGCTGGAATATACACAATTAAACTCAAAGAACGTAATTTAATGTGCGAAAAGAACGAAATAACGAGTACTAGCGCTGGGGATGTATTCGCAAAACGCATCTATCATTTTCTTCGAACAAGACATTGTTTCAGAATGAATCGTTCATGCCTTGGCGAACTGTGTACCGTTTTGAAAGCTGCTGGCAAAATTAAAGCTGAGGGACTGGTTGTAAATCGTGCCTATACAGCTTAGGCAGTAATAACATTGCCCGCGAAAGCCCAAATACCGGGTTCGCATGACGGTCCAGCTTTAATATGCCAGGAAGTTTCAAAGCACCACACACTGCGCTGCTGAGAAAAAGATTCATTCGAGAAAAATCACCCCGGCTTTGGTTAACCTGTTTCACCCTAACATCCTACCTTCTAGTCCTGCGAGATGCGCGGGAGAACTTCTACAAAATCTAGAAAGTACACTACTGGCCATTAAAATTGCTACGCCACGAAGATGACGTGCTACAGACGCGAAATTTAACAGACAGGAAGAAGATGCTATGATATGCAAATGATTAGCTTTTCAGAGCATTCACACAAGGTTGGCGCCGGTGGCGACACCTACAACGTGCTGACATGAGGATAGTTTCCAACCGATTTCTCATACACAAACAGCAGTTGACCGGCGTTGCCTGGTGAAACGTTGGTGTGATGCCTCATGTAAGGAGGAGGAATGCGTACCATCACGTTTCCGACTTTGATAAAGATCGGATTGAAGCCTATCGCGATTGCAAGTTTACCGTATAGCAATATTGCTGCTCGCGTTGGTCGAAATCCAGTGAATATGGAATCGGTGGGTTCAGGAGGGTAATACGGAACGCAGTGCTGGATCCCAACGGCCTCATATCACTAGCAGTCGAGATGACGGGCATCTTATTCGAATGGCTGTAACGTATCGTGCAGCCACGTCTCGATCCCTGAGTCAACAGACGGGGACGTTTGCAAGACAACAAACATCTGCACGAACAGTTCGATGACGTTTGCCGCAGCATGGACCATCAGCTCGGGGAACATGGCTGCGGTTACCCTTGACGCTGCGTCACAGACAGGAGCGCCTGTGACGGAGTGGTCAACAACGAACCTGGGTACACGAATGGGAAAACGTCATTTTTTCGGATGAATCCAGATTCTGTGTACAGCATCATGATGGCGGCATCCGTGTTTGGCGACATCGCTGTGAACGGACATTTTAAGCATGTATTCGTCATTCGGGCGTATCACCCGGCGTGATGTTATGGGGTACCATTGATTACAGGTCTCGGTCACCTCTTGTTCGCATTGACGGCAGTTTTAACAGTACACATTACATTTCAGATGTGTTAAGACCCGTGCTCTACCCTTCATTCGATTCCTACGAAACCCTACATTTCAGCAGGATAATGCACGACCGCATGTTGCAGGTCCTGTATGGCCCTTTCTGGATACAGAAAATGTTCGACTGCTGCCCTGGCCAGCACATTCTACACATCTATCACCAATTGGAAACGTCTGGTCAATGGTGGCCGACCAACTGGCTCGTCACAATACACCAGTCACTACTCTTGATGAACTGTGGTATCTGCATGAGCAGCTGTACCTGTACACGCCATGCAAACTCTGTTTGACTCAATGCCCAGGCGTATCGAGGCCGTTATTACGGCCAGAGGTGGTTGTTCTGTGTAGTGATTTCTCAGTGTCTATACTCCCAAATTGCGTGAAAATGTAATGAGATGTCAGTTATAGTATAATATATTTGTCCATAGAATACCCGTTTATCATCTGCATTTGTTCTTGGTGTAGCAATTTTAATGGCCAGTAGTTTAGGGGAAGTGGTACTGATGGAAGTAGAACTGTGAGGACGGGTCGTGCGTCGTGCCTGGATAGCTGGATCGATAAGAGAACTTTTGGGAAATCCAAAATTCCAGGTTAGAGCCCCGTTCCGCCAAACAGTTTAATCTGCAGGGAAGATTCAAGAGTTATTTGTGTATTCACAGTAAAGGCAGCTATTGAAATAAAAATTTCATGAAACCATTATGTGGGTCCTTGCGATAATACTTCTAAAATAAAATCTAAAGCAAACAGAAACTTATTTTCTAGTTATTTATCAGAGGAACGTGATCTGCCGACGTTACCAAACACACGTTTGAGGGTCGACGGTGGCAGCAGGTGCGTGTGCAGAGTGGCTGAGTCACGCGCGGCGAGCATTAGTGGGTGCTTGGCAGTGTTTGCACACGGCTAAAAGCGGCGCCAGCAACAAGTGCTACTGCGTACGGCGTGCAAGCTGACACATGTGGCCATTCAAGCCTGCCGGCGGCGAAACCGCTGATAGTGCGGTATTACGGGTCCCCGAAGATACTGGACTGCATGACTCATCAGTAACTACAGTTGTATTCCGCAAAGTGGCTTGCGGAGATTACGAGGAGAACTGCTGCTGTTGTGGTTTTCAATCCGAAGACTGCTCTGACGCAGTTCTGCGAGCTAGTCTACCCTGTACAAAACTTATATTATTGTGGTTACTGAATTACAGGAGCTCTCATTAATATTCGCCCAGATACTGTTTTAATAATTTTCGATGTCAATTATGTGATATCAAACGTACAAAAGCTCACAAGAAAATGTCTGAGATTGGTATACAGACAGCTGTTCAATTAAAAGTGTTAGCAAATGTATTTTTGAAAATACACTGCTCAGAAGAATTGACGGGATACAGAAGCTCTCATTAATATTCGTGCAGATACTGTTTTAATGATTTTCCATGTCAACTGTGTAATATCAAACGTACAAAACCGCACACAAAAACGTCTGAGATTGGTATAAAAATACACTACTGGCCATTAAAATTGCTACACCACGAAGATGACGTGCAACAGACGCGAAATTTAACAGACAGGAAGAGGATGCTGTGATATGCAAATGATTAGATTTTCAGAGCAATCACAAAATGCTGGCGCCGGTGGCTACACCAACAACGTGCTGGCATGAGGAAAGTTTCCAACCGATTTCTCATACACAAACAGCACTTGACCGGCGTTGCCTGGTGAAATGTCGTTGTGATGCCTCGTGTAAGGAGGAGAAATGCGTACCATCACGTTTGTAAGTTTAATAACGGTCGGATTGTACCCTATCGCGATTGCGGTTTATCGTATCGCGACATTGCTGCTCGCGTTGGTCGAGATCCAATGACTGTTAGCAGAATAGGTGGGTTCAGGAGGGTAATACGGAACGCCGTGCTGGATCGCAACGGCCTCGTATCACTAGCAGTCGAGATGACAGTCATCTTATCCGCATGGCTGTAATGGATCGTGCAGCCGCGTCTAGATCCCTGAGTCGACAGATGGGGATGTTTGCAAGACAACAACCATCTGCACGAACAGTTCGACGACGTTTGCAGCACCATGGACTATCAGCTCGGAGACCGTGGCTGCGGTTACCCTTGACGCTGCATCATAGACAGGAGAGCCTGCTATGGTGTACTCAACGACGAACCTGGGTGCACGAATGGCAAAACGTCATTTTTTGGGATGAATCCAGGTTCTGTTTACAGCTTCATGATGGTCGCATCCGTGTTTGGCGACATCGCTGTGAACGCACATTGGAAGCGTGTATTCGTCATCGCCATCATCCGGCGTGATGGTATGGGGTGCCACTGGTTACAGGTCTCTGTCACCTCTTCCTCGCATTGACAGCACTTTCAATAGTGGTCGTTACATATCAGATGAGTTACGACCTCTGGCTCTACCCTTTATTAGATCCCTGCGAAACCCTACATTTCAGCAGGATAAAGCAAGACCGTATGTTGCAGGCCCTGTACGGGCCTTTGTGGATACAGAAGATGTTCGACTGCTGCCCTGGCCATCCCATTCTCCAGATCTCTCACCAAATGAAAACGTAAAGTCAATGGTGACCGAGCAACTGGCTCGTCACAATAGGCCAGTCACTACTCTTGATGAACTGTGGTATCGTGTTGAAGCTGCATGGGCAGTTGTACCTGTTTGACTCAATGCCCAGGTGTATCAAGGTCGTTATTATGGCCAGAGGTGGTTGTTCTGGGTACTGGTTTCTCAGGATCTATGTACCTAAATTGCGTGAAAATGTAATGAGATGTCAGTTCTAGTATAATATATTTGTCCAATGAATACCCATTTATCATCTGCATTTCTTCTTGGGGTAGCAATTTTAATGGTCAGTAGTGTAGCTGTTAAATTAAAAGCACTTCTGAATCACTGTAAAGCAATGTATTTCTGAAAATACACTGCTCGAAAGAATTGGCAGGATACGTCTATCAACGCCTGGAATTTATAAATCTGACTTGATACAGCGGTAGCTGTGGTCTTATTCCGTAGTCGGAGATTTCACTTTCAGTATATGCAAGAACTAAAGCTATTCATATTTATCGGCTGTGTTACTCGTTACAGGTGACCCCTCAGCACGAAATGAGGAGCTGTGCCCCAAGTGTTCCATGCGCAGTGAATGTGGTACCTTAGTGCACTGCAAGTTGCGATGACAGTCTGTTTCATCCAAGAAGGATGTACTTCCCGTTGTGTTGCGGCAGGTGCTGTCTGTTATCCATAGGTCGTACACATGCTACAAGGAGACCGGTCAGCGCACAAGTTCAGTTTGTCAAGGACGCCGGTGCTTTACCGCCCCTCTTGAATACCGACGTCTTCCCATCAAAGCGTTGTGGTGTCATATTGCAACCGCCAGAATACAGAGAAATGATCTCATAAGGGGCACTGGAGCTGCTTTATATGATCAGACTACGGAGCACGTTGCAAGAAAGGACCTTACGATCCAGACGTCCTGTAGGAGCATCTCGTTTGACACGTCAACATCCCTCAGATCGCCTGCCACTCCCAATTAAACTGGCAGTTTTGTCTCTTTCGAAACGTCTTATTCACAGACGAGTACAGATTTCCGTGTTCGTGTGTAGATACACAGTGATGAACAGTACCTGCCAAACCCTGTCAAGGAAATCAACAGATTAAGCCAAGGTTCTGTGGTGATGTGGAGAGGCTTCAATATTGATAGCTGTATGGATATTGTCGTTGTCTATGGTCGCCTTACCACCAGGCAATACATCGAACAGATCCTGATGGACCACGCAGGGGCTGCTGCATATGTTGGTGGCTCTGATTTTGTTACGGCGTATAGTCAAGCGCTGGCGAGACAGTCGGGAACCATAGAGCAGGACAGCTGTGAGAGGAGGTCAGCCAATCGCACACTAACAGACCCCTCTCCAGGACGACAACGCTACAGTAGCGGTCATATGCGAGGAGGACATAAGCGCCGCGCCCGACTGGTCGCAGCCCAGTTCTACAGCAGCTTCAAGACTAGCGACCTGGAGAGAAGCGTCTAGTACATTACTTAGCTTTTATTAGGATTTGTTCTTCTGAAGAACATTGCTTATTTTGCATGTCGCCCTTTGCTTGCGACAGATCTGTGTTACACAAAGTTAAGTATTGAATTTGATCATTTTGTAATGAAACTCATTAATACGATTTGTTTGAATTATTGTCTAGCGATCTGAGAAAACAGGTTTCCTAGACGCAAAATCTATATGTATTTTAATGTAGACGCCAAAAGTCATGGGATACCACCTACTCTCGTGTAAGACCTTTTACCTGGCGTAGTGCAACCACTCAATGTGGCATGGACTCAACAAGTGATTGGAGGCCCCCACAGGAATACTCGTGTTCAGCCATGCTACCTCTATAGCCGTCCATAAGTGCGAAAATGTTGCCAGTGCAGGATTTTGTACACGAAATGATCTCTCGACTATGTCCTATAAATATTTAATGGGATTCAAGCCGGGCGACCTGGGTGGTCAAATCTTCGCTCGATTTGTCCAGAATGTTCTTCAAACCAATTGCGAATAATTGTGGCCCAATGAAATTTCACATTGTCATCCATAAAATTTCCAAAGTTGTTTCGGAACATGAAGTCCATGAATGATTTCAAATGGTCCCAAGCAGTCACACTTCCAGAGGATACAGTCCACTACTTGTAAACACAGCCGAAACCATTATGAAGCCACCAACTACTTGCACAGTGCTTTGTTGACAACTTAGGTCCATGGTTTCGCGAAGTCTGTATCACACTCGAACCCTACCATCAGCTCTTACCAACTGCAATCGGGACTCATATGAACAGTCCTCGGTTTTTCTGGTAGTCTAGAGTCCAACGGATATGGTCACGATCCCAGGAGAGGTGCCGCAGGCGATGTCGTGGTGTTAGCAAGGGCATTCGCGTCGATTGTCTGCTGCCACAGCCCATTAACGCCAGACTTCGCAGCACTGTCCAAACCGATACGTTACTTGTACGTCACACATTGACTTCTGCTGTTATTTCATGCAGTGTTGCTTTCCTGTTAGCACTGACAACTCTACCCAAACACCGCTGGTCTCGGCCGTTATAAGTAAAGGTCGTCAGCCACGACGTTGTCCGTGTTGAGAGGTAATGCCTGAAATGTGATGTTCTCGGCACGGTCTTTACACCGTGGATCGCTGAATACTGAATTCTCTAACGATTTCTAAAATGGAATGACCCATGAGTCTAGCTCCACCTATTATCCCGCGTTCGAAGTCTGTTAATTCTCGCCGTGTGGCCAGGTTTTCACACGAATCATCTGAGTACAAATGACAACTCTGCTAGTGTAATGTGCTTTAATACCTTGTGTATGCGTTAACTGTGTGTTTTCATATCGCTTACCCACGACTTCTGTCACCTCAGTCTACACCTCAGTGCTGCAGCTTCCATTGGACTTCTTCAGAGTAATCAGAAATACAGAATCAAAAGACGAGTCGGACAAGGAGATTCCATATGACCTTAGCTATACTCAGCAGTCCTACAGGGAGTTTTCACGTTCTTGAACAGCGAATATGGAAAGGAATACGTGATAATGGGACATAAACCATCTGGTCAAGGGTACCCGGTCACTTATGTAATGCGGAATTGACCACTAAATATATCACTGGAGATGGACCTGCTACTGCAAAAGGAGACAAGAAGTATTGGGCTGTCAGTAGTGGGCAGCAGTGACGGCAGAATGGATCGTTCAGTAGCGCTCAGTGACTTCATTGGATGTCAAGTAGTAACGAATTCATCAAGGACATTTGAACCCTAATTAAGCTGCTCAAGTGGATTGTTTGTAAGGTGATTGTGAAGTGGAACCACGAGGGAAAAGCCGCAGCTAAACCGGGACCAGGCAGGCCTCATTTACTGACAGACAGGGAATGCCGAGAACCGCTCGGGATGTTTGCAAACAACCGCATGAAATCAGCGGAAGGGATAACTCGTGAGTTCCAGCAGTCCAGCTAGCACAACGACTGTGCGTAGGGGGTTAACAAGAATGAGGTACATTGTTCGAGCAGCTCCTCATAAGGCACACATTTCTGTAGGCAGTACCAAATGACGCTGAAGGCGGTGTGAAGAGCATGCCATTTAACAGCGGATGACTTGAAACAAGTGATTTGGAATGTTGAATCATGCTATAATCACTGACTACCCGATGGAAGGATTTGTTTTGACGAATGCGTGCAGAGCATTATCCGCCATCATGTGTAGCACCATCAGTGTAATACGGAGGAAGTGGTGTTAGAATATGAGGGTGTTTTTTTCTGGTTGAGTTGTGGTCCCCTTATTGTGCTTAAGGAAACGCTGAATTCGGCAGTCAAAAAGACTGTGTACCCTGTTATAAACTGCCCATATGAGACAATGACTTGTGAACAGTAACATTCCTGAAACGGACTGGCCTGCCTAGAGTCCGACCTCAACCGAGGTACACTGTCTGTACCCTGTACCCTGTACCCTGTCTGTACCCTGTCATAAACTGTCCCTGTGAGGCAATGACTTGTGGACAGTAACATTCCTGAAACGGACTGGCCTGCCTAGAGTCCTGACCTCAACCGAGTGGGTTTTCGGGATGAATTAGAACACCGACTTCGGTCCAGACCTCAGCGTCCAACCTTCTCTAGTTTCTTCTCTTGAGGAAAAATAGTCTGCCATTGCTATACTGACGCTCTGACACCTCTTTGAAACTGTGAAAGTTTGAAGCCTCATAAAGGCGAAGGTGTCCCGATATTTTTGATCACATTTTGTATCTAAAACACCGTCGTTTGATTGACGGTACTGTACTATATGTCTTTAGTGCCGAGTGACTGTAACTACTAATTGAACTAAGTTTGAAAGTAACCCAGAAGATCAATAACAGTAAGACTTCAAAAAATGGTTCAAATGATTCTAAGCACTATGGAACTTAAACCTAACTGACATAAGGACATCACACACATCAATAGCCAAGCCAGGATTCGAACCTGCGACCGTAACGGTCGCGCGGTTCCAGACTGAAGCGCCTAGAACCGCTCGGCCATACAGGCCGGCCGATAAGACTTCAAAAACGCATAACCAACATATCGAAAAGGATAAAACAAATATTGTCACCCGAGTTTTGGAACCAGTAGATGAATCATTGTACTTAAATTAATTGAACGCCATGAGTGGATGAACAGTAAAATAAATAAACATGATTGAAAATAGTTTGGATTCCTTTTGGTAAGTTAAATACATTTTCCGAAATGAGCTTCTTTTATGAGTAAAAATGAAGTTTTATGATTAGTGCATATTAATTTCGACCAAGGCGATAAGACATGTACTTTTAATGTGAAGTCCAATCAAACATCGAGTGTTGTTCACAGACCAGTGGAGGGATGGGTGTTACGAATTTATATGGTTTGTGTATGTGTGTGTATTCAACTGGGGACCTAGCAACAATGGAGAGGCTTCGTCCCACTGTAGCCCTTAGTAGTTCACAACCCCACAACAGGCTGCAGCAGTCTACCCACCCCACCGCCGCCCCACACTGAACCCAACGTTACTGTGTGGTTCAGCCCCCCAGTGAACCCCCCCCCCCCCTCCCCCGTAGGAACGTCTTACACCAGACGAGTGTAACCCCAAATGTGTGCATGATAGAGTAATGATGGTGTATGCATATGTGGAGACTGTTTGTGTAACAATCGTCGATGTAGTGTAACTGAGGTGGAATAAGAGGAACGAGCCGGCATTCGCCAATGCAGAAGGAAAACAGCCTTAAAAACCATCCACAGGGTGGCCGGCACACCGGACCTCGACACTAATCCGCCGGGCGGATTTGTGCTGGGGACTGAAGCCACGCGGATTCGTGCCAGGGACCGGCATGCCTTCCCACTCGGGAAGCAGCGCGTTACACCGCGCGACTGGCTGGGTGAGCTAAGAATTTATAGGGTAGCCAGACAACAAGAGGTTGGGCCAGCGGACGTACTAGAGTGAATGATGTTATTTTGACCTGAAAGAAAATGTCATGGAGGAGGGTGGAACACGTAGGGAAAAGAATGTGTGGGAGATGCACCAAGGAACTGCTCTGATTGTTTCCAGGTGTCAAGAAAATATTTAAATGAATGTGTACAGGACATCAGAATCATGCAGCACCGGTAATATGTCTTGCGTGTCATGTAATAATTGTGCTTGTAGACTTGGTGATCTATGAAAGCCAGCTGACCGGTTTTAAATCGGTATCCATTAGCACGCACCATGCCACATTAAGCCTGTGAAACATGAGCAACGACTAGGAAGACGCCAGGACGTCATCAGACTCTCAACCCGCAATAAATGATGCCGAGAGAAATGAACACTGAACACTAATTACGTTAGCTCTATCTTATTAATACCAAAGTACATATCCATAACCAAGTTCCTTAAGAATTCCCTGCCCCACTAACTATCCTACACTAATATTTTCTTATTCGAATACCACAAACATTAGAACGCACTAGACTGCGAATTGTTCACTAGGTGAGAAAAGCTACGCAAAGGAAGCTCTTGCCATGTGGGCAGAGTCGTCTCCTGATCAGTTAACACAACTAATGTTGTTCCAGCCAATCGAAGGTCGGTATCTCATTTCACGTCTTTCTTGTTTTCCATACAATTTATAAACAGTCGCAGATTTTTAGAACTAACATTCTCGGATGATATATATGGAGACGGACTCTCTTTGCGTGTTGCCTTGAAATATAACAGCACTTTCATTAATAACACATGTGTTCAGTTTAGGGGCCAGATTCGTAAACTCTGTTTTGGGAGAAACCGGTGTTTTGGGTACACAGAAGCTGCTGGATCGTTGTCCCTTTCCAAGGGCGAGTCATGTCTTGAAAGTCAACTTGTCCCGTTCCATATGTTTCCAGTAAATTCCGATACAGGAGAACTATTGCCACAGTGTTTTGACTCTGCAGAAGCGAATTCCGTGTATAATAAACAGAAGGGCAGTAATTTCGTGGACCACACGAATTGGAGAAACAATTTACTACAGACGGTAGCCTACAGGAGCGCTAGGACATGACAAAGCGACGGTAATATTCCTACTTAGGTAGAGTTTTTACCAACACCAGTACTGGAAGGTTAAGTTGCAGTCTTTCCGGCACCAGCATGTCTGGGGCCACCCGCGTTGTTTTCCAACCGGGGGCGTGGCTTATAAGTAGCAACTTTAGTCACCAAAGCTTTAGCTCACATGCATACGTCTGGTCTAAACATTTCAATTTCTGAACAAGTGTTCACAAGATTTTGAGAGAAACCACAGTATCTACCATTTGTATATGTTGCGTTTCATAACAATATGTATAGCTGAAGAATGCACTGCGTGATACAATCTAAATGGATCCTCAATCCTGATCGACGAAACAGGTTGTGACTTGTGAAGGGCGTTCAGTAAGTAATGCAATACATTTTTTTCTGAAAGCAAGTTGATTGTATTCTTCCAGTACACTATACTATTCACCTCTCTTTGGCTATAAAACCCTATTTTTCATCATAATCTCCGATCAATGTGACGGCCTAAGGACACCTTAGTGGGAGGGCCTATTTACTCACATTGTACTACTCTAATGGTCGACGTCGGAGCCAACATCTTGCTGCATCAATAGCCTCCACATCATCCAAGAGTACTGCTTCCCGCTCAATGCATCCTTCATTGGGCCAAACAAATAGAAGTCGGAAGGCGCGAGATCCGGGCTGTACGGTGAGTGAGGAAGAACAGTCCAATGAAACTTTGTGAGCTCCTCCTGGGTGCGCAGAGCTTCGTGAGCCCTTGCGTTGTCATGGAGAAGGAGAAGCTCGTTAGCACTTTTGTGGCCACGAACACACTGAAGGCGTTTCTTCAATTTCCTTTACATCAGAGTTGATCGTTGCTCGATGAAGGGAGTCATAAAACACAATAACCCCTTCAGAGACCCAGAAGACCGTCGCCATGTCTTTACCGTCATAAGAAATTACTCACAAATGGGTCTTCGTTGCTCTTCATCGATTCCCTTTAGCCGGCGAGGAACCACGATATGCTTTTGAGTACCCAACGGGTGGATGAGTGGACGAGTGTGTCAGCACTACCAGCAAAGAGGTCCAGTTGAGCAGCGAGGTGTTTCCGTCAATCACGTCGAATGAGAGTGTCCACACGTTTCAACACTGCAGTAGTCACAGCTGTGTGCAGCTGGCTGGCACATGAGAGATCGGACTGGTTTACACGTTGCTATGGTGACAGCGTCTCGTCAACGGCTCACCATGCTTTTGTTCACTGACACCTCTCCGTAGACATTCTGCAAGCACGTATGAATATCTGTGATGCCCTGGTTTTCCGTCAAAAGAAATTCAATGACAGCTCTCTTCTTGGAACATACCTCCGTTACAGACGCCATTTTGAAGCCTACATATAACGCCTCCAGCTATCAGAACTTCATGAAAGTGTAGAGGAATATTTCACGATGTCCCCGAAACTGGACGAGGAAAAAATGTGTTGCACAATTTATTGAATGCCCTTGTAATAAATGTAGGTTCGATACAGCTGTGGTTAACAATAATCTTTAATCCAACTGTGGTTGTCAAATCGCTGTTGATGATTTATGAGGTTGATCATGACGAAGTACTGTACAACAATTGAATTTGGATATATGATCGATATGGAAGTAATCTTGCGAAGCACTGCACTCAAGCAACTTTGACTAGCAAATATTTTTTAACAGTGACTGTATCTGTATTAGATCCACTTCAGCGACTTTAGAGCTCGGGTTAAATCGAGAAATGTTTCAGCGCTAAGACGTCAAGTGAGAGGGTAACATAAGTTATGGGGAGTGAAGCGGGCGGAATCGGCCCGCAGCTAAATCCGCCTGACAACAGATAACTTCAAAGTAATCGACTTCCTACCGACAGACAGGGTTTTGCTGCTTCGACTGCAGGATTAGGGGACCCTGAAACCCTGCCGCTCTATGGCTGCGGATCAGACACAAAGCGAGCGAGAGGAGGTGCGTGCTGGAAGGAAATGTAGGAGGAGGAGGAGGAGGCGGAGGAGGAGAGAAAACCAGCGGGAAGCACTTGGCAAAGGAAAGCGATGCGGCTGCAACCCTAGCCATCTCTGCGCGGTGAGAAAAGGCCTGGCCGCGCCGCACGAGGGCACTTAGGCTGCAGGGGCCGGGGATCGATCACCGGCTGGATTACGGATCCGCGCAATTACACGCGGCCTCCAGCGGCTGCTTAACGGCTGCAGCTCAAGGCTCTGTCTATCGCCGCGCCCATTGTCTTTCGTTACGCACTTCTTCGCTCTCTTCAGAAGGAGACAGCCTGGGAATTTCTATATTTCTCTCTTGCACCCACTGTGGAGGGTATGTACGGGGTTTACTCGGCCTGGCAATATGATGGTGTTATTGTCAAAGAAATTTAGTTCCGGAAAGACTAAAAATTATTCATTCTTGAATAATTTGTTTTTGCTGATATACACTACCCTCCTTAAGTTTGTAAACACCGTACTGCCACTATAACAGAGCAAGATGGGACTCTCTCTCAAGATGGGACTCCCCCCACCCCATGAACCATGGACCTTGCCGTTGGTGGGGAGGCTTGCGCGCCTCAACGATACAGATAGCCGTACCGTAGGTGCAACCACAACGGAGGGGTATCTGTTGAGAGGCCAGACAAACGTGTGGTTCCTGGAGAGGGGCAGCAGCCTTTTCAGTAGTTGCAGGGGCATTAGTCTGGATGATTGACTGATCTGGCCTTGTAACACTAATCAAAACGGCCTTGCTGTGCTGGTACTGCGAACGGCTGAAAGCAAGGGGAAACTACGGCCGTAATTTTTCGCGAGGGCATGCAGCTTTACTGTATGGTTAATGATGATATCAACCTCTTGCGTAAAATAATCCGGAGGTAAAATAGTCCCCCATTAGGATCTCCGGGCGGGGACCACTCAAGAGAACGTCGTTAGCAGGAGAAAGAAAACTGGCGTTCCACGGATCGGAGCGTGGAATGTCAGATCCCTAAATCGGGCTGGTAGGTTAGAAAATTTAAAAAGGGAAATGGATAGGTTAAAGTTAGATATAGTGGAAATTAGTGAAGTTCGGTGGCAGGAGGAACAAGACTTTTGGTCGGGCGAATACAGGGTTATAATTACAAAATCGAATAGGGGTAACGCAGGAGTAAGTTTAATAATGAATAGGAAAATAGGAATGCGGGTAAGCTACTACAAACAGCATAGTGAACGCATTATTGTGGCCAAGATAGATACGAAGCCCACAACTACTACAGTAGTACAAGTTTATATGCCAACTAGCTCTGCAGATGACGAAGAAATTGAAGAAATGTATGATGAAACAAAAGAAATTATTCAGATAGTGAAGGGAGATGAAAATTTAGTAGTCATGGGTGACTGGAATTTGAGTGTAGGAAAAGGGAGAGAAGGAAACGTAGTAGGTGCATATGGATTGGGGCTAAGAAATGAAAGAGGAAGCCGCCTGGTAGAATTTTGCACAGAGCATAACTTAGTCATAGCTAACACTTGGTTTAAGAATCATGAAACAAGGTTGTATACATGGAGGAACCCTGGAGATACTAAAAGGTATCAGATAGATTATATAATTGTAAGACAGAGATTTAGGCACCAGGTTTCAAATTGTAATACATTTCCAGGGACAGATGTTGACTCTGACCACAATCTATTGGTTATGAACTGTAGATTAAAACTGAAGAAACTGCAAAAGGTGGGTATTTAAGGAGGATAAACCTTAAAGAACCAGAGGTTGTACAGGGTTTCAGGGAGAGCATAAGGGAACAACTATAAGGAATGGACGAAATAAATATAGTAGAAGAAGAATTGTAGCTTTGAGGGATGAAATAGTGAAGACAGCAGAGTATCAAATAGCTAAAAAGACGAGGGCTAGTATAAATCCTTGGATAGCAGAAGAAATATGAATTTAATGAAAGGAGAAAATATAAAAATGCAGTAAATGAAGCAGGCAAAAAGGAATACAAATGTCTCAAAAGTGAAATCGACAGGAAGTGCGAAATGGCTAAGCAGGGATGGCTAGAGAACAAATTTAAGGATGTAGAGGCCTATCTCACTAGGGGTAAGATAGATACTGCCTGCAGGAAAATTAAAGAGACTTTTGGAGAAAGGATAACCACTTGCATGAATATCAAGAGCTGAGATGGAAACCCAGTTCTAAGCAAAGAAGGGAAAGCAGAAAGGTGGAAGGAGTATATAGCGGGTCTATACAAGGGCGATGTTCCTGAGGACAATATTGTGGACATGGAAGAGGATGTAGATGAAGATGAAATGGGGGATATGATACTTCGTGAATAGTTTGACAGAGCACTGAAAGATCTGGGTCGAAACAAGGCCCCGGGAGTAGACAACATTCCATTAAAACTACTGACGGCCTTGGGAGAGCCAGTCCTGACAAAACTCTACCATCTGGTGAGCACGATGTATGAGATAGGCCAAATACCCTCAGACTTAAAGACGAATATAATAATTCCAATTTTAAAAAAAGCAGGTGTTGACAGATATGAAAATTACCGAACTATCAGTTTAATACGTCACGGCTGCAAAAAACTAACGCGAATTCTTTACAGACGAATGGAAAACCTGGTAGAAGCCGACCTTGGGGAAGATCAGTTTGGATTTCGTAGAAATATTGGAACACGTGAGGCAATACTGACCCTACGACTTCTCTTACAAGCTAGATTAAGGAAAGGCAAACTACGTTTCTAGCATTTGTAGACTTAGAGAAAGTTTTTGACAATGTTGACTGGAGTACTCTCTATTAAATTCTGAAGGTGGCAGGGGAAAAATATAGAGAGCTAAAGGATATTTACAATTTGTATAGAAACCAAATGGCAGTTATAAGAGTTGAGGGGCATGAAAGGGAAGCACTGGTTGGGAAGGATGTGAGACAGGATTGTAGCCTCTCCGCGATGTTATTCAATCTGTATATTGAACATGGAGTGAAGGAAACAAAAGAAAAATTCGGAGTAGGTATTAAAATCCGGGAGAAGAAATGAAAACTTTGAGGTCCTCCGATGACCTTGTTATTATGACAGAGACAGCAAAGCACTTGGAAGAGCAGTTGAACGGAATGGATAGTATCTTGAAAGGAGGATACAAGATGAACATCAACAAAAGCAAAACGAGGATAATGGAATGTAGTCGAATTAGGTCGGGTGATGCTGAGGGTATTAGATTAGGAAATGAGACACTTAAAGTAGTAACGGAGCTTTGCTATTTGGGGAGCAAAATAACTGATGATGGTCGAAGTAGAGAGGATATAAATTGTAGACTGGCAATGGCGAGGAAAGCGTTTCTGAAGAAGAGAAATTTGTTAACATCGAGTATAGATTTAAGTGTCAAGAAATCGTTTCTGAAAGTATTTGTATGGAGTGTAGCCATGTATGGAAGTGAAACATGGACGATAAATAGTTTAGAAAAGAAGAGAATAGAAGCTTTCGAAATGTGGTGCTACAGAAGAATGCTGAAGATTAGATGGCTAGATCACATAACTAATGAGGAAGTATTGAATACGATTGGGGAGAAGAGAAGTTTGTGGCACAACTTGACCAGAAGAAGGGATCGGTTGGTAGGACATGTTCTGAGGCATCATGGGATCTCCAATTTAGCACTGGAGTGCAGCGTGGAGGGTAAAAGTTGTACAGGGAGACCAAGAGATGAATACACCAATCAGATTCAGAAGGATGTAGGTTGCAGTAGGTACTGGGAGATGAAGAAGCTTGCACGGGGTAGAGTAGCATGGAGAGCTGCATCAAACCAGTCTCAGGACTGAAGACCACAACAACAGCAACAAATTGGGACTGATTTATATGAGTTACTGGTTAGACTACAGAACAGTATGAGTAACGATTAATAACGACACAGTATTGTACATATAATAGTTGTACTGCGACATACATAGGGTTAATGTTTGTATTGCACAATTTTATATAAGCTGACTTTACCTACCCAAGCAGTTCCCCTAAACACGCTATTTGGCGCCAGTACACAGCCGATCGTATATTGGTACGTTGTTTACAGCTCCGTTCAGCTGTTGTTCCGTTTGTATGAAGGTAGGACACGCCGCGAAAGAAGGCAGTGCACGCAGAGAAAGTAATTGAAAACGGCCCGAAAGAGGCAGATTATGGTACGCGGGTAAAGACAATAATTTAGCACCAAGAAGACAACAGTGTGCGCCAAATATTAAAGAAATTGAAGGTATCCATGAGCAGTGTTCTCTAGACAATACACTGTCGTCAAGAATGAGGTAGCTACAATCGTCCTCGCTCAGAAGCACCCAGGAAACTATCATGTGTCCAGGAGAAGTATTCGGTAGTGACCACTAAACGTAATACATTCAGAACTGTCTGTAAATTGATTGTTGAATTGAATTCAATTAGGGATACAGCTGCGAGTGAATCAATAGTGAGAAAGAGGCTGACAGAAAACAACATGCAGGTTTATGTAACAGCACGGGAACCATTGTTGCGTTCCTGAACAACAAGAACAGGTTTTCAGTGGACTACGACACACCATAAATGGACAACAGAGGATTGGGGAAGAGTTTTGATCATTGATGAATCGAAGGTCGAAATATCTGGGAGTGAATGCCGTCAATTCGTAGGCTGTTTACTCCATGAATGCTTGAATCATCAGTGACTAATTCCAGCTGAGAAGGATTTCTGTGCTGGTATGAGGATGTGTAGGAGGGAATAAAGTCGGAGATTTGATTAAAGAAGACAAAAAATGAACAAAAAGGATTATCATGCCATCCTCCAGCGTCATGCCAAGACATCAGGTTTGCATCTGACTGGGGAAGGGGTTGTCTTGGAGTAAGACAACGACTCGAAACATACATCCAGCTTATGTCAGTACTTCGTGAAGCCTCTAGAGTGACACAAAATTTTGGAAAACATGGAATGGCCTCCCCTGTCCCCTGATTGTAGCCCGATCGAGCTACTATGAGATGAGCTGAACAGGAGGACCTGATAACGTGGGTTCACAAGTGCGACACACTTTTGAATCTGCACCAAGAATTGAGACTAACTCCAACTGAAACCCTAGCAAAACTGATCCATAGCATAACGAAGTATGCAAGGAAGTGAGTAAAGCAAAGGCTCGCTAGTTTGAGGAATCAAAAAGTTAGTAGAAGCGTTTACCTGTATATTGATTAAAATTATGTAATAATTAGAAAAGAAATTTATGGAGGGCAGCGTCTGTACAAAGGGTGTTTCGTGAAGAACAGTAAACATTTTAGGAGGTGGTGTTGCAGATTAATTCGAGTAAAAATTTCACACAGTAATTGTCAAATCTTTATTAATTACAGAGATATAGCCGTTTACAGAGATCCATTTTCATTTCGAGTTTTGGTACTCCAGTTCCTACTGGTTTATTTATCGACTGTCAGTTTTCTTATAAATCTCAAGTGGTGGAGTAGTGTTTGAATTTACATGATTGAAATTTTCAGTTGTAATTATGATTTTTTGGCCAGTTATATTCTATAATTTAAACATGCCACAGTTAAAGAGCTTGGAATAAAATATGGAAACACTTCGAGAAATACATCCTTGAACATAAATGAAGATGCTAGCCAATCCTGCAGATTGTACAGTTGCGTTTGATGACGAGCGGTACACTTGTGACGTACTCAATACATTGCAAGTGTAGGGCATGGCCAGAATAATGTACTGTTTGGTTGTGAGTGCGTTATGTCGGAGATAATTGAATTTGAACGCAGGGGAACTGACGAGCGGTACACTTGTGACGTATGGTGGGTGCATCCGTAACCAAGGTAGCTGTAGTATTTGGTGTTTCAAGAGGGAAAGCGAAAAAACTAAATCACAACGTGGACAAAAGGGCGCGCTGACAAGTCGTGACAGACGGGCCTTGAAGATGACTATGACGAGAAATAAGCCGGCTGAAAAAATCACTGCAAAACTGAATGTCAGATTCGCGAACCGTTTCAGCAACAAAACAACACGAAGGGAGCTCCACACAGTGAACTGCTGGGCGAGGTAGAATTCTGACAACAATCACCAGTGATATAAGTGCCCGTAACAGGGAAACGTGGTACAGAAGCTATAGAACCTGGAAAATAAAGCAATGTAAGAAACTCATTCGGTCGGATGAATCTTCTTTCACACCGTTTCCAACTCGTGGCTGAGTTTACGTCCCAGGAGTTAAACATGCGGAAGTTTCGGTGATGATTTGGGCAGATATATCGTGGTATTAATTGACCTCATTGTTGCTCTGCAAGATCACATTACTGCAAGGATTATGTGAGCATTCTGGCTGATCAGGTCCAGTTCACTGTACAGTGTTTGTTCATCAGTGGCGACTCTGTGTTTCAGGACTAAAGGGCACCTGTTCACACAGTTCCCATCGTCCACGCCTAGTTTTTTGATCACTAGGATAAATTACCACACACTACAGTCACCAAATCTCAATATTACCGAATCTTTGTGGTCTACTTTGGGGAGAAGAGGCCGTGATAGCTATCAACCTTTACCATTGTTACCTCAAGTTCATAATATTTTGGAGGAAAAATGATATTAGATTCCCTTGAAAATCATACATGACCCGTATTTATCCATTTTGAGAAGAATGAAAGCTTTTTGAATGCTGAAACGTTTCCTACACCGTATTGGACACGGTAAAGCATTGGTGTTTTCGGTGTTTCCGTGGTTAAAATGACTTTGAGGACTATGGGACTTAAGATCTGAGGTCATCAGTCCCCTAGAACTTAGAACTACTTAAACCTAACTAACCTAAGGACATCACACACATCCATGCCCGAGGCAGGATTCGAACCTGCGACCGTAGTGGACGCGCGGTTTCAGACAAAAGCGCCTAGAGCCGCTGGGCCACAATCTCTGGCAAAGCGAGTGTAGATTTATATAACAAAGAATTACGGAGACATGTTTCGGAGGAATGTGGCTTTTGTGTAAACAAAGGAGAGACAAGAGCAGCAGAACTAAAATAACGGCTTTCGAAACGTCAAAAGTGCAAAATACCGATAATGATAGAATTCTTCTCTCTATGAACCAAGATTACATAATGAGGCATCACAAGTGATATGCTTTATTGGTATGATGGTATGAGATTTAGTTATGGAAATGGCGTTTCCTCAAGTGTACGCAGCACAGCATTATATGGAATGGTATTGTGCATCGTCGGAAGAGAAGATAATGGAAATATTTGTAGTGTGGTGCTACCGAACGAAGAATGCTAAAAATTAAATACATAAAACTTGAAATGAAGGGGTATTGAAAAGATCAGGAGAAGAAAGAAGAGAAAAAGTAAAATGGGGATACAAGGAGAAGAAGGGGGTAAGATAGATGGGAGGACAGAGAACTGAATATGCAAAAACGTTTCTAGAGGATGCGGTGTAGTAGTTACGTAGAGAAGTTAAGCTTAGCATAGACGGTGGCTTTAAAAAAATGGTGGTCCATACCTGGTCACAACCTATCACGCACCAGATGTGCACAGAGGAATAGTTTCATTTTTTAACTGAATATGTCCGCAGCCTGAAGGTTCTTTTGAACACCACACTACTTTACTAGACGAGGAGCTATTGTAGGTGGTATATCCGTGCCATCCTCCGTCTATTTTACTGACTCACCTAGCCGGTTATCGGAGGCTCTCCAGTTTTACGAGAACTCTGGAGATGGATGCAATGGCTTCTTTTAAGATTCATTAAGGTTGCTTGAGGATCCTAAACTGAGTGTTATAAGGCAATGAACTAATTAATGATTAGTTTTTTTGGTGTCATGAACAGCAACAACTTGACAGCAACAACTTAAGCTAGTAGTATGTGTATGTAGTGCATGTAGTAAAACATAGTCTTGTTCAGGGCTAGCCAAACTTTTTACTTACCGCCAACTTTTATACCTTTTTTAGCAGCAAAATTTTCTAACCGCACTCCAGCACCACAGTAACGATGATTAATAAAGTAGGGAGGTAACTTCATAAAAACAAAGTTGTAGCAAGTTAAACTACATAATAATATTTACTTCCCAAATGCCTTATGTCAAAATTTTATGAAAATCTAATGAAAATCAATTTAACCTCCAACCGCCTACCGCCCACTATAAGTGCTGGAAGGCGCAGCAGTGGGCGCTGGGGACCAGGTTGGCTACCACTGGTCTAGTCTCTTGTGCCAATCTCTTCATTGCAAAGCAGCACTTAAATACTACATCCTCAGGTATTTGTCACTCAGATGGAGAAACAGAATCCTCGTATTAGCGCCTGAAAGTAACCTGTGAAACAGGGAGAGGTTCCTTTTATAAATCCATAACTGTTGACTTTAATGCCCAAGTTGGATCTACTTTACACAGGACCTTCCAAAGTATCTGTCTTCCATTTCCTTCCCTAATACGCATTTTACAAGATCGTCTTAATTCATATTTTCCACCCCCAGCTAAATAATTACACGAGGGGACGTGCTCAAGGTGTTCACCACTCATCTTGTAATCAGAGGCAACTGCTTAAGTTATAAAGAGCTGTCGCTCACTATAGCAATTGGAAATTTGGTCAAGTTTTTCTGCAGTTCCTAACGATCGCCCGACGACGATACTTTCATGTTCACAACAGCATAGTAAGCGAACAGTTTTATAGTGGTGCTGATCCTATCTCATAGGTCTTTTATATGTATTGTAAACTTAGATGTCCTATTACAATTCACTGCAGCACATCCTATATTACTTTCATTTCTGTGGAACACCTACCTTCAAGTATTACGTACTGGCTTCTATTTGTGAAATGTTCCACGAGCAAATACATATTTGTGAAGATACCCCGTATGACCTTATCTTCGCTGATAATAGACAATATAATGTAGTGTCGATACCGTACGGAAATCAAGAAAGACGTAATCTGTCTGGTGACTTGGTTTCTATGGCTTATACGATGTCATGTAAGAATAACTCAAGCTGTGTTTCACAAAATTGCTGTGAGAAGCTTTTCATTATTCAGTAAACTCATAATCTTTGCGTTTAGAATATTATATAGGATCCAGCAGCAGATGGACGTCAGGATATCGGTCTACAATTCTGTGTACTTGATATACTCACAGCAACAAAAGCTTTTCGTCACTCCGATATTTCGCACAGATGTGTCGCTGTCTTAGCTGTTACTGTACCGATCGGAAGGTCACCGCTGACGTTGTTTGCAAACATAAATACAGTGATCATGTGTAATACCTCCTGATGGACCGTGTTAATGCGTAATCTTACCAAGACGCACGGATAACATCACAGTCCAGCATCCTGTGATCCACTTACTAGATAACTAACATGTTTACGGAGGTGACAGTAGAACGTTTGGTTTGGTCACCACGTTGGTGCGGGCGTGGAGGGGCTTCATCTCTCTCTCATGTGTAATACCTATGGGTAGAAGGCCGCAATCCAATGGATTGCAGCCGGCCGTGGTGGCCGAGCGGTTCTAGGCGCTACAGTCTGGAACCGCGCGACCGCTACGGTCGCAGGTTCGAATCCTGCCTCGGGCATGGATGTGTGTGATGTTCTTAGGTTAGTTAGGTGTAAGTAGTTCTAAGTTCTAGGGGACTGATGACCACAGCAGTTAAGTCCCATAGTGCTCAGAGCCATTTGAACCAATGGATTGCAGCATTTCAGTTGAAAGTAAAGCACCCGTAACGACGCATTAGAGAGGTCTGTGAAACAGTAATGTGCGTCTGTAGAACAGTAACGTGCACATCCATCATGCCACGGAGGACAATAGCGGCCAATGATCGGGTCAGGCCGGCCGGTGTGGCCGAGCGGTTCTAGGCGCTTCAGTCTGGAGTCGACAGACCGCTACGGTCGCAGGCTCGAATCCTGCCTCGGGCATGGATGTGTGTGATGTCCTTAGGTTAGTTAGGTTTAAGTAGTTCTAAGTTATAGGGGACTGAAGACCTCAGATGTTAAGTCCTATAGTGCTCACAGCCATTTGATCGGATCTGAATTATCAAGTGACAAGCAGTAAGCATGTCAACCATGGAAGTTACTCGACGTGTGTACCGGAGTCGAATTGATCTATTGCGGACATGTAATCGGTTCTTATTAAGACGTAGTGTTGAGGACTTAGACCGCCTAGGCCTTGCGTGTTCGGCAGGTACTCAGGATTATGGAGGCCTACGGCTCTTGAGTCAAAAGAACCGTGGGCAGTGTGCTTCAGAACTGAATTTTAAATCAGAAGAAACTACAGGCCGTCACGTACCGCACCAAACTGCTAGGAAACCGTATCATGGTGCGAGTCTCCATTCCCAATGTCCATGGCTAGCATCACATCACTAGGATAGCAGTAGCAGTTATGGCTCAAACGACACTGATGTCAGCACTTTCTAGTGTCAGCGTTCCAGGCATTTCATTGATGTCAGCACTTTTCAGTATCAGCTTCCAGTAACTTACAATGTTCGCACATAGTGGTGTCAGAGTTTCCGGTGCTGAAGCTATTGTGCTTGTTATAATTCATTGTCACTGGCCCCCCTCGTTCTGCTCTCAGACAGTTGCAAAACGTCGACGTCATCACGTTCCCAACCAATTTCCTTAGGGCCCCTCTGCTTTTGGGTAATATGTCCACAGCCAATTGAAAGCAAGTTTCCTATCCCTTCACCTTTTTTTATTATAAAACGTCCAGCTGTCCCTCATTTGAGCTCCATAATTAGAAGGTAGCCTCACACTTCAAGAAGAATATAATAATTCAAATCCCAAGGAAAGCAGGTGTTGACAGGTATGAAAAGGACAGAGCTATCATTATAGTAATTCACGGTTGCAAAATACTAACACGAATTCCTTACAGACGGATGGAAAAATTGGTAGAAGCCGACCTTGGGGAAGATCAGTTTGGATTCTATAGAAATGTGGAACACGTGAAGCAATACTGACCCTACGACTTATCTTAGAAAAGTAGATTAAGGAAAGGCAAACGTACTTTTCTAGCATTTGTAGACTTAGAGAAAGCTTTTCACAATGCTGACTGGAATACTCTATTTAAAATTCTGAACATGGCAGGGGTAAAATACAGGGAGGAAAAGGCTATTTACAATTTTTACAGAAACCAGATGGCAGTTATAACAGTCGAGGGACATGAAAGGGAAGCAGTGGTTGGGAAGGAGTAACCTCCTCCTCACTTATCGACCTTAATGACAGTGAAAAATTAAATCGTGTGTACCTAATGGAAATTTGGGAAAAGCAATCGTCACCGAAGTTAAAATGTCGGTAAAGAGGGAGGAAAGAGTTACATCTAAATGAAAGGAAAAATGCAAATGAAACTGGTGGAAATTAATTTTGAAAAGGGGTAAAGTTAATAAAGAAAGTAAATGTGCGGCCGTTACGTTAACAATTAACTAGTGGTTTGAGATTTGGGGGAAATTACGGTCGCCAGTCCTATGGACAATTACTATAGTAACTGAAAAAGAAAGGTTATTACACATATAATTAGCACTAGAAGAGTAGCAACTGAAGGTTGACACGTGTAGTGTGAAAAGTGAAAGTTTGTCAGAAGTAATAAATTTCGCTACACTCTGACTTAATTTAGCAAAAGAATTAAAAAACGGAAAACTGAAAGTTAATTTAGTGACTGAAATTAATAGTGAGCTTTGTTTCTGAAGCACATCGAAATTCAGTACAATACGGTTAGTCTTGGGTTACTTCAACAATCATTTCAAAAGCTACTTGAATCTACGCAATTTAGAAATAAGAGATTTAACTTTGAACTTGAATTAAATGATTCTGAACAATTTAAAATAGTAAAATTTAGTACGTACCAAGCTGATCTGCAGTCACAGGTAAGCTAAAATACGGTAACAGAACTCGCACTCTTAATTTGTGCTTGTGTAATCTAAATATTGCAGTCAGCTAAGAATACCTTAACTGAACTTTGTAATTAAAGCAGTGAAATTGAATAATATTACTTTAATACTGGCGTTTGAATTTCAACGACACTCGGGTTCATTCCGGAAAAGAAAGGGACCCTGTTTGGTAATGCAATTGGGACAATGAGCAACAAAGGTTCATGCTACGTTGCTGTAATTAAGTGAGAAAAGTTTAACAGTTTGAAAAGCTGAGGTCTGCCATACAGTTCTAAAACTTTACGTGCTTTCAGTCTTCCTTGTTGGTTGATTGAAGGTTCGAAGTCGTCGATCGAGGAGGTGGCGACAGTCACTCATTGTCAGCCGTCGCTGTTGCAGAAGCTGGATGTTGGCGCGCCTTCTTCTCGACACGGTCTCCAACCGAAACGGGCTCTTGATGTGTGCCAGCTAACGTTCCCGTCTGCAACACCATGTCAGAGGCTAACACAGCACGTCACGCGCAATTACATGCTGCCAAACACCGAAAGCGCGGCAACTCGCGGGAGTGTCCCACAACACACCTGCTCCACTGCCCTCCTCCAGCCAGACCCTGCTTGCTCTGCCCGCGCTCCACGCTGCAGAGTTAACACTATCAAAGATCCTAAACACTTTGGTTCTCCACATGACCTATCCATGTATTCGTTCGACAGCATAGTTTTCCCTAGGCAAGAACCAGCGTAAAATACAAATAATATTTACAAAACAAACCAATTATACATAGACATAGACGCACACACACACACACACACATATATATATATATATATATATATATATATATATATATATATATATAGTAAAACAATTACAATATGTAAAGGTACAGAAATGTCATATATTCAGGTAACAAAATAAGGAAAAAATTATAGTACAATAGATGGAAATAGGAGGATGTGCATTTCTGGTGATACACGTGCCCCACATGTCTGAGGATGTTCGTGTAACCTAAACAGACTCAAAAATGTCCCAAAAAAGAAACAGCGGAAACGCATATGCTCAAAACATCAACAAAATTTAGCATTCGTCTAATTAACCGTAATCATTTTTTAGACCATAATAATTGAGTGGAGACACTCCTTATCTTATACCAATCTGTCATCTTACAAAAAGAAAACAGGTTGACAATATATTAAAATTCATAGAAAACGTAGAAAATGGTTTAGCTATTCTAAACTGATCCAAATTACTAACAGTATCAAGAAATGGAATTCTATTTACAAAATTAACCAGAGTACATGGTCATAAAAAACAGGTACATCAAAATACGCAAATTAATAATTAATTACACATTTTATATAACCTTCTCGTAATTAATATTCTCTAGTCCACTTAAAGCTAAGCTAAACAAGAAAATAATATACAGCAGATCGACAAAACATAAATATTGACAACAGAATTGTTTCACATAGGCTGTCCGGGAACAAAAATAACTCCGCCTTCCGTACCCGCAAGTACAAAGAATGCTGACAGCGGCACAAGAGCCGACAGCGGTGGTGGAGTGTTCGTCACTGTTAGTAGTAGTTTATCCTGTAGTGAGGTAGAAGTGGATAGTTCCTGTGAATTGTTATGGGTGGAGGTTACACTCAACAACCGAACAAGGTTGATAATTGGCTCCTTTTACCGACCTCCCGACTCAGCAGCATTAGTGGCAGAACAACTGAGAGAAAATTTGGAATACATTTCACATAAATTTTCTCAGCATGTTATAGTCTTAGGTGGAGATTTCAATTTACGAGATATAGACTGGGACAGTCAGATGTTTAGAACGGATGGTAGGGACAGAGCATCGAGTGACATTATACTGAGTGCACTATCCGAAAATTACCTAGAGCAATTAGAGAACCGACTCGTGGAGATAAAATCTTGGACCTACTGATAACAAACAGACCCGAAATTTTCGACTCTGTATGTGCAGAACAGGAAATCAGTGATCATAAGGCCGTTGCAGCATCCATGAATATGGAAGTTAATAGGAATATAAAAAAGGGAAGGTTTATCTGTTTAGCAAGAGTAATGGAAGGCAGATTTCAGACTACCTAGCAGATCAAAACGAACATTTCTGTTCCGACACTGACAATGTTGAGTGTTTATGGAAAAAGTTCAAGGCAATCGTAAAATGCGTTTTAGACAGGTACGTTCCGAGTAAAACTGTGAGGGACGGGAAAAACCCACCGTGGTACAACAACAAAGTTAGGAAACTACTGCGAAAGCAAAGAAAGCTTCACTCCAAGTTTAAACGCAGCCAAAACCTCTCAGACAAACAGAAGCTAAACGATGTCAAAGTTAGCGTAAGGATGGCTATGCGTGAAGCGTTCAGTGAATTCGAAAGTAAAATTCTATGTACCGACTTGACAGAAAATCCTAGGAAGTTCTGGTCTTACGTTAAATCAGTAAGTAGCTCGAAACAGCATATCCAGACACTCCGGGATGATGATGGCATTGAAACAGAGGATGACACGCGTAAAGCTGAAATACTAAATTCCTTTTTTCAAAGCTGTTTCACAGAGGAAGACCGCACTGCAGTTCCTTCTCTAAATCCTCGCACAAACGAAAAAATGGCTGACATCGAAATAAGTGTCCAAGGAATAGAAAAGCAACTGGAATCACTCAACAGAGGAAAGTCCACTGGACCTGACGGGATACCAATTCTATTGTACACAGAGTACGCGAAAGAACTTGCCCCCCATCTAACAGCCGTGTACCGCAAGTCTCTAGAGGAACGGAAGGTTCCAAATGTTTTGAAAAGACCACAGGTAGTCCCAGTCTTGAACAAGGGTCGTCGAGCAGATGCGCAAAACTATAGACCTATATCTCTGACGTCGATCTGTTGTAGAATTTTAGAACATGTTTTTTGCTCGAGTATCATGTCGTTTTTGGAAACCCAATATCTACTCTGTTGGAATCAACATGGTTTCCGGAAACAGCGATCGTGTGAGACCCAACTCGCTTTATTTGTTCAAGAGACCCAGAAAATATTAGAGACAGGCTCCCAGGTAGATGCTATTTTTCTTGACTTCCGGAAGGCGTTCGATAGAGTTCCGCACTGTCACCTGATAAACAAAGTAAGAGTCTACGGAATATCAGACCAGCTGTGTGGCTGGATTGAAGAGTTTTTAGCAATCAGAACACTGCATGTTGTTATCAATGGAGAGACGTCTACAGACGTTAAAGTAACCTCTGGTGTGCCACAGGGGAGTGTTATGGGACCATTGCTTTTCACAATATATATAAATGACCTAGTAAATAGTGTCGGAAGTTCTATGCGGCTTTTCGCGGATGATGCTGTAGTATACAGAGAAGTTGCAGCATTAGAAAATTGTAGCGAAATGCAGGAAGATCTGCAGCGGATAGGCACTTGGTGTAGGGAGTGGCAACTGACCCTTAACATAGACAAATGTAATGTATTGCGAATACATAGAAAGAAGGCTCCTTTATTGTATGATTATATGATAGCGGAACAAACACTGGTAGCAGTTACTTCTGTAAAATATCTGGGAGTATGCGTGCGGAACGATTTGAAGTGGAATGATCATATAAAATTAATTGTTGGTAAGGCAGGTACCAGGTTGAGATTAATTGGGAGAGTCCTTAGAAAATGTAGTCCATCAACAAAGGAGGTGGCTTACAAAACACTCGTTCGACCTATACTTGAGTATTGCTCATCAGTGTGGGATCCGTACCAGATGGGGTTGACGGAGGAGATAGAGATGATCCAAAGAAGAGCGGCGCGTTTCGTCACAGGATTATTTGGTAACCGTGATAGCGTTACGGAGATCTTTAACAAACTCAAGTGGCAAACTCTGCAAGAGAGGCGCTCTGAATCGCGGTGTAGCTTGCTCGCCAGGTTTCGAGAGGATGCGTTTCTGGATGAGGTATTGAATATATTGCTTCCCCCTACTTATACCTCCCGAGGATATCACGAATGTAAAATTAGAGAGATTAGAGCGCGCACGGAGGCTTTCAGACAGTCGTTCTTCCTGCGAGCCATACCCGACTGGAACAGGAAAGGGAGGTAATGACAGTGGCACGTAAAGTGCCCTCCGCCACACACCGTTGGGTGGCTTGCGGAGTATAAATGTAGATGTAGTACATGTAGATGTAGTATTGTTGCGCCCGCATGTGCGGCACGCTTGATCTCACTCGCCCTTGTAACGGCACTTCCAGAACGTCCGTTTCACTGAATTCTTTCGGAAAAACTCACTCCCGAGTAATCTCAAGTAGTCCATTAACACTATCACACGCTTTTACTAGCCTGAAACAGCGTCTAAGTACATCGGCAATGATTATTAAATACATATTCATGAAATCTTACAGCTAGTTACAAAATCATATTTACATTCCTTAATCTACTGTGACTCAGCTGAAAACTTAAAATAGCAGCTTGGGTTTTTCAATTGATTAATAATCAGTTAATCTTAAATCATTTAGTCAAAATTAATTACTAATTAATGACAACTTCTTTAACAACCTCTAGGTCAGGCAAAAGCATCGCAACATGGCACATCCTTAAATCTTACACTCTATGTTTACATACTGTACTAATTACCCTTTCTGTGGTATTAATCAATCCTTGGTTGGTACAATTTCAGGTCTACAATGTTCCGTATACCTAATAGCTTTCCAGAGCTTGGATACTCTAAGCAATAAGCATTTGTGTGAGGTATACCAATGACTTTATGTGGTCCATTATAAACAAACTTAAATTTAGAGATTTCATTGTCTATCTCGCTCGATTTCTCATGAGCTTTCACAAGTACTACGACTCCGATTGCAAACATAGCAAAATGCGCTTTAGCGTTATGACGACGTATGCGAGCATCCGCTTTTAGCTTCATTATTTCTCGCAAACGGTCTTTTTTTACACCAATACTAATGTCATTCAGTGGAGGGAAGTTGATTATCTCTTCCACTAAACTTTTACTTCTGCCATCTAACAGTATTTCCTCTGGAGAAAATCCCGTAGAGTCATGTCTCAAGGTATTCATAATTCTCTCAAATTCTGCTACATATTTGCCCCATGTCCTATGGTTATGGTGGCAATACGTACGGCAAAGTCGGCATCGCCTTTGTTCGTGTGTTACGTTTGAAACACCGTCTACAATACTTTCCAATTCACTTTCTACACTATTGTCAATTCCGAGATTCCTCACATTACAGTAGTTCAAATTCATACCTACGTCAATACCATCCGGCCAGTTAATAATGTGTATAGGCTGGTATTGCCTATGCACACCGTCTCCTGCCTCGTCAAAACTAACTACTATAGTTTTATCTTGTGACGTACATGTCAAAGTTTTGCTTTCGCAATTAATCATTGCACGGTAATTTAATAGCCAATCTAACCCGATAATTACTTCCGTAGCTAATTCCGGAACGACGTCAAACTCTAGTTCAAATTGTGCCCCACATATCTCGAAGTTGACAAAAATCTGTTTTGTGACCCGGTTTACTGACCTTCTCCGTAGCACCGATAATTTTCACTCCTGTTACTGGCATAACTACGATACCAGGTCTGTCTTTCAGTAACTCAAATATTTTCCCAGATACAGCACTCAATTGTGCACCGGTGTCAATCAACACGTTTTGTTGTAGGCCGTGCATATTAACAGACACTACACTTGTCCTCGACTGTTTCTTTATTTTCCCATAGTAAATCCTCGTCTATATCCAGGTCATTCCAGAAAAAAACCATCCGGCTTTGATCCTAAATTCGACTTATCTGGCGGCTTTTTCAGCCTCTGGTCACATACAGTTTTAATTTCAACACGTTTGTCCTGAGACTTAATCTGTAGCTTCGCCTCCAACACCGAAACCTTTTCCTGTAACTCGTCAACTAGTGCGTGTTGCTTTGCTATCAATTCACTAATTGTCACCTTCGTTGATTCCTCTTTGGTCAGATTGATCTCATCTGGCAATCTACCTGGAGGAATGTGCCCAGTAGTATCTGCAATTACTTCCTGTGGATCTGCGCAACCCACACTGCTACCGTCTGACCGTATAATGTCAGCTCTAACCTCATACACGCCGTAATCTGCGTGCTTTTCTACCAATCGTTCTCGGCTATCACGAAAATTCTCGCAATCTTTCTCCTTAATACTTTCGCAATTTTTAAACTGGAATTTTGCGTCGGATGGGTCGGCCACTTCTACCACTATAACTTTCGGTAAGGTCTGCCGGTTAGGGCCAGAACTTTCCGTTACTACTTCAACATCCAACTCCTGCGGGACGAAACACGACGGATCTTGCTCGTGCTCCCCATTAACATCAACTATTTCAGGTAAAGTCTGCCGGTTATGGCCAGAACTTTCTATCACTTCACAAACAATATCTTCCTGCGGGGCGAGACGCGGCAAATCCTGCCAGCGCTCCCCGTAAACACTTCTCCCGTACAGGCCCCTATAATCTCTTAGTTCGTCGTATAAGCGACCGAACTGCCTTAACCAGACCTCATCCCTCTCTGCATCCCCTCGCTCGATGACGGGCGTGTTATCCGACATCTGATCTTCTCTCAACAACTGCGAATCATTCTTAAACTCAATCTCCAGTTCCGCTGTGGGAGTTACAGCTGCCACTTTATAATCGATTTCCGGAACACTACTTGAATTGTTCTCATTGGCAGTGGAAGTATTTTCTACTGCCGTGTCTACAGCTGATCTAATACTCGTAGGCGCACTCGTTTTCCCTAACACTGGCACACTCTCCAGCCGTTGATTATTTCACACGGAATCTATATAACGACGACACCTGGGTTTTCTCCTGCTATCGGGCCGCCAAAATTTCTCCACGCCCGGTCGGCTCCTCACCGGTGCGGCTGATGGTTTCCCTGTCTCGTCCCAGCAGATCCGCTCCACGGATGCTGCTGAGGCGGCTGATCACACCCTCTGGCGTTATTACTATTCTGCGAAGCCCTTATCACGTTAGTACGATAATGGTTTCCGTCATTCCTCTTATTATTTGCCATTGTATCGATTGTTATTACGGTCCGAACCATTATTGTTATTGCTGCCATGGTTGCGATATGCATTATTCCCATGATTATCGTTGTTGTGGTACCCGTTGTTGTTACCACGGCCTCTACCACTGTCGCGATTATTGCGCCAATTGTCCTCGTCCTCAACTCTTTCCAGGAAATCATTGATGGTCCTGTAATTGCTTCCTACGTAGCGTTTTGCATCATCTGGAAGCTTCTTGTAGAGTTCCCAGACTATTTCGGATTTCGTGCGGCGATCACGCAAATATTACAACTTGCGGATCCAGCCCTCACAAAACTGCTTCATCGAGCCACTGGAATTCGCATCGAAAGGCCTCGATACAACAAATTCGCGCCAGACACTTTGTAGTTTTTGCTCTGATCAGTATTCAGCCAGAAACAAATTCTTAAACTCGTCAAAAGTCAGCTTCGTAATGTTGAGGTTTAAGCCTCAAAGCTTGGCATGACCAGCCAACACGTCAATAACCGCATTAATTTTTCTCTCATTAGTTCATGATCTGGGTAAAACTCTTTCACAATTTTTAATGAAATCCGTCGCTTGTATACCGCCTTTTTTCAAGGGATCGAACCGCTCCTCTTTCGTCAACAATTCCGAATTATGTGCACAGATTGACACACAGCTCTGTTTTGCGTCAAGTTTCTTTTCTAATTCCCACACTCTCATATTTATTTGGCAAGTGGTTGTCGCAAGCGTTTCCACTTCCCTGTTTTTCTCTTCCTCACTTTAGTATCTACTTCGGATACTAAAGCCTTTAAAGTTTCCATCTTCTGTAGATCCTCTTTTTTCACTAATTGAATTTGTTCCGTCATCTTATTCTCGATTATCGGAGCAAACTGCTTCTCCTACACTTTTCTCGATTCTGCTAATTTCGGAATCAAAACGAGTATTTATGCTCGCAATTTCCGCCTGAACGCCTATCATTTCCTGTTTAAGATTACCGATTTCGGTATTAATCATAACAATATCTTCTTTGATTTTATCAACTTTTGTGTTAACAACTCCAACATTGTTGTTAACAACATTAATAGATTTGTTCTGGTTGTCTAGCTTCCTGTCAATTTTTTCAGACTGACCTTTAATTTCTTGATTTCGTTAATCAAAACATTCAATAAATCATTTAAATTCCCGGAAACTACCGGTTTTACTTCCGTAGCTGGTTCCTCTATATATTTTCCCCCGTATTCGTCATCAAGGGATACAGATTTGATTTTCGCTTCCGATTCCGAAACATTTTCTAAAGTTTGGAATTTCATTTCTGCTCTTTGTTGCGTTTCGGCGTTGGCGTCTTTCATGCTAGCTGCCTGCCCCTGAACAATGGGTTCCGCGGTGCGCGTTTCCCACTGTTCGACTGATTGTTCGGTACCCAAGTCTACGAAATTTTAGTAATTGTTGCCTTCACTCATTTTAACAATTTTCAATAGAAATGCCAAATCTCAAATATAATTAGGATTACTCACACTACTTATTCTCGCTGACGTAACGGCCTGTTCGTAACCAGTACTTTGTTACGAGATTTGCACAATGCAAAATTCGTGTCCAGAACAACCTCAATTTTGAAGGTTGTCCTGTCACCAGGTCGCCACGTGTAACCTCCTCCTCACTTATCGACCTTAATGACAGTGAAAAATTAAATCGTGTGTACCTAATGGAAATTTGTGAAAAGCAATCGTCACCGAAGTTAATCTGTCGGTAAAGAGGGAGGAAAGGGCTACATTTAAATGAAAGGAAAAATGCAAATGAAACTGGTGGAAATTAATTTTGAAGAGGGGTAAAGTTAATAAAGAAAGTAAATGTGCGGCCTGTACGTTAACAATTAACTAGCGGTAATTAGATATTTGAGAATTGGGGAAATTACGGTCGCCAGTCCTATGGATAATTACTATAGTAACTGAAAAAGAAAAGTTATTACACATATAATTAGCACTAGCAGCGTGGCAACTGAAGGTTGACACGTGTAGTGTGAAAAGTGAAAGTTTGTCAGAAGTAATAAATTTTGCTACACTCTGACTTAATTTAGCAAAAGAATTAATAAAACCGGAAAACTGAAAGTTAATTTAGTGACTGAAATTAATAGTGAGCTTTGTTTCTGAAGCACGTCGAAATTCAGTAAAAAACGGTTAGTCTTGGGTTACCTCAACAATCATTTCAAAAGCTACTTGAATCTACGCAATTTAGAAATAAGAGATTTAACTTTGAACTTGAATTAAATGATTCTGAACAATTAACAATAGTAAAATTTAGTACATACCAAGCTGATCTGCTGTCATAGGTAAGCTAAAATGCAGAAACAGAACTCGCACTCTTAACTGGTTCATGCTACGTTGCTGTAATTTAGTGAGAAAAATTTAACAGTTTGAAAAGCTGAGGTCTGCCATACAGTTCTAAAACTTTACGTGCTACCAGTCTTCCTTGTTGGTTGATTGAAGGTTTGATGCCGTCGATCGAGGAGGTGGCGACAGTCACTCATTGTCGGCCGTCGCTGTTGCAGAAGCTGGATGTTGGCGCGCCTTCTTCTCGACACGGTCTCCAACTGAAACGGGCTCTCGATGTGTGCCAGCTAACGCTCCCGTCTGCGACACCATGTCAGAGGCTAACACAGCACGTCACGCGCAATTACATGCTGCCAAACCCCGAAAGCGCGGCAACTCGCGGGAGCGTCCCACAACAAACCTGCTCCACTGCCTTCCTCCAGCAAAACCCTGCTTGCTCTGCCCGCGCTCCACGCGGCAGAGTTAACACTACCAAAGATCCTAAACACTTTGTTTCTCCACACGACCTATCGATGTATTCGTTCGACAGCATAGTTTTCCCTAGACAAGAACCAGCGTAAAATACAAATAATATTTACAAAACAAACCAATCATACATCGACATAGATGCATAAAGATATATATACAAATAGTAAAACAATTTCAATATATAAAGACACAGAAATGTCATATCTTCAGGTAACAAAATAAGGAAAAAAAATATAGTACAGTAGATGGAAATAGGAGGATGTGCATTTCCTGCGTTACAAAGGGAGTGATACAGGGTTGTAGCCAGTCCCCTATGTTATTCATTGTGAATATTGAACAAGCTGTAAATGAAACGAAAGACAAGTTTGGAGCAGGAATTTAAATACATGGATAAGAAATGAAAACTTCGACTTTTGCCGATGACAGTGTAATTCTGTGAGAGACAGCACAGGACCTGGAAGAGCAGCTGAACGGTATGGTCAGTATCTTGAAAGGAGGATATAAAATGAACATCGACAATGTAGTCGAATTAAATTAGGTACTGTTCAGGGAATCAGATTAGAAAATGAGACACTTCAAATAGTAAATGAATTTTGCTACTTGGGACCCAAAATAACTGATGACCGTCGAAGTAGGGAGGATATAAAATGTTGACTGGCTATGGCAAGAAAAGCACTTCTGAAGAAGAGAAATTTGTTAATATCGAGTATAGATTTAAGTATGAGGAAGTCTTTTTCTGAAAGTATTTGTATGGAGTGTAGCCATGTAAGGAAGTGAAACATGGATGATAACCAGTTCAAACTAGAAGAGAATAGAAGCTTTCGAAATGTGGTGCTACAGAAGAATGCTGAAGATTAGATGGATAGATCACGTAACTAGTGAGGAGGTACTCAGTAAAATAGGGGAGATGAGAAGTGTGTGGCACTACTTGATCAGAAGGAGGTATCGGTTGGTAGTACATGTTCTGAGACATCAAGAGATCACCAATTAATATTGGAGGCTAGCGTGGAGGGTAAAAAACGTAGAGGGGGACCCAGATATGAATACACTAAGCAGATTCAGAAGGATGTAAGTTGCAGTAGTTATTCGGAGATGAAGAGGCTTGCACAGGATAGAGTTCATGGAGAACTGCATCAAACCACGTCTGGACTGAAGACCGCAACAACAACAAGAATTAGAAGATCACAATGAAAAGCTATTAGCAGGTAGCAACAGCTATCTCCAGCTAAAGAAGAAGAAGAGTGCTGGATTTGAAAATAAGTATTTTTTATCGATAATTAATTATGATATCGATAATAATATATTCGGTTGTCCTTACATTTGGTTATTTATGTTTCTACAGCTGTGGAACGCGGCTCTGATCTAGTAGTAGCAGAACTGCAGGACCAGGACACGCAGGTATTGTCTGCAACACTGCAACTGCACCAGCAGTGATCTTAAATTTACTGGCTCTGTTGTTCGGCTATTCTGTACCACAGCAGTAGCAGCAGCCGCTAGAGCTTCCTTAGCTCATGAAGCCTTAGTTAAGTGTCAGTAGTATACTGCCATTCGCCAGTTCACAAAATTTAACTGCAGGTGGATCTAAATGCGTGTACAGGTATGTTGGCCTAGCACCCGACAGTGATTTTGAATTAGTAACTGAAGCAGAAAATATTCAAAGTGTTGGGACTAGAGTACAGTACGTGTGGTGCAGATAGAACTATACTCGCAGCATGATGTAGTGCATCCAGAAGAAGATGCCGACTGAGTGCGACCGACTCTATACACCAATTAATATCCAATTTCTGGGAGGAAGGGGTTATTACTACATGAGTACTTTTATATTTTATGTTTTATATGTCATGTTCAATAGGTCCAAAATGAGGAACAAGTCTCCATGGTCATGGAACAAGTCAGTACATGAAGTTGTAACAAAAGAGTGATAATAGATAAAATGAAACGTATTTGTATCCCATGTAGGCGACAAGCCATAAGTTTAAATAAAGATCATCAACAATGTAACATGGAAAGTAGCTAATTTTTTTAAAATTTTTTCAGGACTTCCTCGACAGAATAGAAGGAGTGAGCCATGAAGAAACACTTCAGTTTAGACTAGAGAGTGCGTAGATTACTGTTAAGATTTTTGAAATCATTGTGGCAGCTTATTGAAAATGGATACTGCAGAACACTCTGTAGAAGATTCAAGGAGGTGCGTTCCAAACGCAGATTGGATTTCTGCCTAGTATTAACTGAGTGAAAGCTGCTACCTCTTGAGAATAAGCTGATATTGCTAACAACAGACGCCATTAAGGAAAATATATATTGAGAGTCCAATGTCATAATTTCCAGACTAATGAACATGGTCGACAAGAGTTTCACGAACTTACAACACATATTGCTCGAACCACGCGTTTCTAAATAAAAAATGCCATTTTTGAATTAGAAGAGTTACCCCAAAAAATAATACCATATCTCATAAGTGAATGAAAGAGCCAAAATAAACTACTTTTCATGTTGAGCTGTCACTTATTTCACATATTGTTCTAATAGTAAATAAAGGAGCATTCAGTTTTTGAACAAGATCCTGATCATGGTCTTTCCACAACAGCTTACTATATATCTGAACGCCTAGAAATTTGAACTGTTCAGTCTCACTAATTACATGCCCATTCAGCTTAATCAAAATGTCAGTTTTTGTTGAATTACGTGTTAGAAACTGTAAAAAAGGAATCTTATTTTGATTTAACATCCGTTTATTTTCTACAAGACATGAACTTATATATTGAACTGCATTATTTCATACTGTGTCAATACCCCACGCACTATCCTTCAATACCAAGCTAGTGTCATCACTAGAAGGCAAATCATTGATACAAATAAGAAACAGTGGTGGGCCCAGTATCAACCCCTGGGGCACTATTAGGACTGCACCTCTTAGCCATTCCTAGAACTGTGGAGAATGACCTTCTGTGTTAGTTCTTAAGGTAAGAGGTGAATCCATTGTGACCTAGTTCCATTATTCCATAGTGCCTCTACTTCTACAGTGATATTTGGTGATCAGCACAATCAAACGCCTTACTTAAATCAAAGAAGAGACTTAGCGTTAGCAAACGTTTTATTTAATCCGTCCAGAGCCTCACATAAAAAATATATTATAGCGTTTTATTTGTTAAACCACTTCTGTACATTTGACAGCAAATTATAATCAGTTACCTTTGAATATACACTCTTTTCAATAGTTTTAGCAAACACTAATGGTATATAAATAGGTCTAATATTGTGTACATTGTCCCTTTCTCCCGTTTTTTTAGAAAGTGGCTTCACTGCTGGGTACTTTAATCGGCCAGTTTCCCGACCATTCCGAAGGGAAAAGTTACAGATAAGGCTAAGAATTGGGCTAAAGGAACTAATCTTCTATTTAGTTCAGCTGCTATATCCAGAAAGTGGTTATTAAATACTGTACATATATCCAACATGCCATTAACTAAAATATTTCTACTATGCAGAGACTTTACATCGGCAGGCTGTGCTACTGACCAGACATTCCTTTGCGACTAAACATACGATTTTAATTTTATACTTTTTGCATTCCTATGGGGAAGCTGTGCTTCAATTCACTTTAGGGGACATGCAGATTTATGTAAAACATTCGAGTTTTATGAATCTGAGTGATCTATACAGTGCATTGACGATTGCTGCAGATAGACTGAGTCACTGTCATTCATATGTAAGTTGGTTGTTCATTAATAAACACTTTACTCCCTAAGCCATAGAAACGAATATAGTTATTTCCCGAACATGAAGTGCAAGGTACAATAAATTATAAGAAAATATATACTTTTTTAGAAGGCCAAACCTTCTAACAGAGGGTCAAAAATTGATTTAACGGGTGTTTATAATTTAAGTGCAGCTACACATAGAGGTCGAGTGGGGGTCGTAATTATCGTATGGCACCAAAATTTGGTAGATTTACAAATGTGTTAATGGGAAATGATTAATGCTAGAAAAAAATTAATTGGAGTTTTGGCCACCAGATGCAAATCTGGCGCTGTACAACGTCTCGTCATTGTCTCTAATGCCCATATTGAATAAATTGTGTTGGCGGCAGTTAATACTAAAATCAACATTATGTCTTTCTCCCTTGTTTGACCTTTTTTGTCCACATCCCTTTCCTAATTCATCACATATGAAAACATTTCTATATGGTTTTCTTACATTCACAGTGGCAGATTTCCACCTGGTGGTCAATCTGGGTAAACTGGTAAATTGGTTCCACATTAATGCATTAGAATATCTACCGATTTTCGCTGCCATGCGATACTTGCAGCCCCACACTGGACCTCTGTGAGTACTACCTCCATCAGAACAGGCCGTGGAAGGCCCAACGGTACCGACCGGCCACCGTGTCATCCTTGGCCCACAGGAGTCACTGGATGCGGATATGGAGGGGCACGTGGTCAGCACACCGCTCTCCCGGCTGTATGTCAGTTTACGAGACCGGAACCGCTACTCCTCAAAATCAAGGAGCTCCTCAGTTTGCTTCACAACGGCTGAGTGCACCCTGCGTTCGGCAGACCGGATAATCACCCATCTAAGTGCTAGCCCAGTCCGACAGCGCTTTACTTCGGTGATCTGACGGGAAACGGTGCTACCACTGCGGCATGGCCGTTGGCACCTCCGTGAGTAGCTGCACTTTAATTACAAACTGCCAGTAAATCACATTTTGAAACTTTGTTAGAAGCTTTGGCCTTCCGACAAAGTATACATTTGTTTACACATTTTTGTACCTTCCATTTAACCTTGGAAAATAACAATATTCGTTCCTGTAACTTAGTGTGTAAGGTGTTTGATTCATGAACAATAGCAACAACCAACTTATAAGGATCACGGATTTACTTCAAACTTTGTACACTGTTAGTAGGCTAATGCGCTAATCGTAAGGTGTACTACTCTGGTAATGCCGTGAAAATCTCAAGAGAAGTTTTATGCACCTATTATGTAACTGATGTATCTGTGCATAGGTACTGGATGTTAGAGTTCATTGCGATCAAGTAGTTAGTGCTCGAGCTTTGTAACACGAACGTGTATGAGGCGACGGTTTTATTACCGGTCAAACCTTCATTTTCGCAGTACGAATGTAAATTCTGTGATATTAAAAAGAATTGCACCTATACCATACATTCTTGCTACATTAGCAACATCTCACCGCTACTGAGGTTAACTGAGAAGTGGGACCTGCCTCTTTGTTTATAGCTTGAAGCGTCGAGGTGTAAAGTAACTCCGGGGACCTCACCATATTGCATGTATACGGAAGTTCACAAATCACAACAGGCATACATTTTCAGGAAAACTCTGCGCGTTTCTTTATTTATTTGCCGATAGTTATAACAATTTTTGTTCTTATTTAATTAAAAATGTAAGTAGTCAAAAACATGAAATTCACTAAAACTTCATCAAGTATACTTTTTTAAAAATTATATTACCTATCAAATATCATATAAATTTAATAGTATGATCAGTGATGAAAAAATATAGATTAAAATTTAAGTCTGAGCAGGTGACGAACTGTCACCACATTCACGTCCGTCTTATTCATTTCACAAGCTAACCACTTTTTTTGTCGGTCTAATTTTGTTCTATATTGTTCGTTGAATTTGTTCTGGGTGGACGTCTGATGACACCCATTTAGGTTCTTCTTTGATCCATTCACTCAGTTTTTTGTTACCGAACACACCACTTGAGAAGCTTGAACTCTCATATGGAGCGCCTATGCACAGATACATCGGTTACGTAATATATGCATGAAACTTCTCTCGTGACTTTCTCGGAATTTCCGGATTAATACACCTTACTAATTGCACATTATGTTGTTTTAATGGCCTACTAAACCTGTAGTAAATCTGTGATCCCAGCGTCATGGGTTCCCATTGTTAGCAAGAGATGATGGCGACATTATTATTCATAAGAAAGAAATAATACTCTGCGAAAAAAAAAATTTCCTCTTCCTTTATATAATTGTCACAGCGCAGTTTAATAGAGGAGTACCACCAACAATCATCGTGCTTTCATATCACAATGTTTATATCAGGGCTCATGCCTAGAAAGGGAGGTATAAATCTTAAACATTTGAGGCAGGCAGTTAAATCTGTGTGAATTATCACAATACAAAAGTAAGTTGCATAGGAAATATATAACAGTCAGTAAACTATGATATCTTTCTGTATGTTTCTTCTAAATATATAAAAGTGCTTTACTCACGTTTTTTATTTTAGCCACTTTTATATGTAATCAGCAGTAAAATATTCCTTCTTGTCGAAACCGTGGAATATACGCCCACTACCTTCAAATAATTTTACAACGAGAACTGTCACCCTGCATCTTGTTCATTCCTGCATGAACGATAGCGATGGACTGACTGTAGAGCTCGGAATATTTATTCTTTGATGCCGAAAGCGAAAGATAATTAAATAATGTTTTCAAAGTTGCAAACAATGCTTTTAAATAACAGCTATCGATAAATCATTCACTTAGTCATATGAGAGCTCTCAAAGGGTAATCATGTTGAGATATATAGCAACACGCCACACTGCAAGGCACCTGCCATGAAAATGTTAGTGCTGATGATGATGAATAAGAATGTAGTCGGGAAAAAATGTGAACGTAAGTCATAATTATTTATTTCTTTTTCTTTACAGGTGCGTTGAACTCTTTGCAGCAGCAGTTACCTGACACAAATAAGTTGTTTAACATCAGCCAGCGTTTAAACAAGAATGCCTCTGAACGTGTCAACATGACGTCAGATAGTGAGATTCTGTCATTTGGTGGTATTCGAAAATCCTGGATATAGTGATGTCGAAGTAATATTACCCGTAGATGAAGTAATATTACCCGTAGATGAGTGGGTTTGTCTGCTGTAGTTTTTACAGAGAGGAATTACAGAAAATCTTTGAATCAGGCGTGTTTCTGCAGAGCACGTCATAAGACATCAAGATAACAAGGTTTTATGAGTGTCTGCTGAAAACTAATGCCTTAGAATTTTTTAAGTGAAAACTCTTAAGCTTTTTAAATAAAACAAACTTTACTTACATTTTACATCTTCATTCTTCATGTCTACATACTTATTTCTCAACATAGACATCCTGACGATGTACACATTAAGACACCAGTTTCTTAATACTGTCACTGTGGAACGTTGGACTTTACTGACTTAACCAAACCTCGAAGGTGTCCTTTAAATTTTGGAAATATATGAGAATCGGATGGGACTGAGTTAGGACTCTATGGAGATTGGTCGACGACATGTACCCAAGGTCGTAGACGCCGCTGCACTTGTGTATGGTTTGGCATCGTCATTCTGAAGGAGAGGGTCGCCGATAAATGGATGAACCCTTCTGCAGTTAGAAACTAGATTACAGCAACTTGCTTCCCACTCACTGACATAGTTACGTTACACACGAGAGGGGTGCAATTCGCGGCAGCGAATTGGGAAATTCGACGCAGTAATATGTAAGACCTGTAGTACCTCAACCAAAGTTGAGGAGAGTAAAAATTTCGGAGGCATTGCTTTTCACATACCCATGTATTTAAGTAGTTCAGCTTCCGATCAGAGCACAGTTGGGTGAACGTTCGGTATATAACAGGAGACACATACGTCAAGTAGTGCAGCAGCATAAAGTAAGCGCTAGGAAGCGTATCAGCTGTATTCTCGATAATTTAAGAGTTGAACCACTTATTCCTGGTACAACTATTTTGGACCTGGAACAAGGCATAGCTCATGGCGATAAAGGGATTAATGTGCTAGGTGACACCTGCAAGATGCTTGAAAATGTATACGCCGCAAACAAAGATCGTTACGTTGCAGATAGAATTTCAGCTGATAAAGCGAAGCGAATACATCGAAGAAATGACATAGGGATAGAGTGCGTACTGCAACAACGGTAGTTGATAACGAAATGTATGCCAAACATAAATTAGGTCCTGGGATAAATTTTCAACAAATTATGAATGCAGGTCGTCGTATGCTACAGCAGAATGAGGGAAAAAACTCGAGGACGCTTAAAAAATTGCGTCCAGTCAGTGGCGGCACCGGCTAAAAGCGCCTTGAAGCAAAAAGGAGTAAGAAGGTGTGTTGCAACACCTAGGGTTCTGCCATGACATGAGGCATGTAGTGGAATCATTCTGTTCCTGGTTTCTGCGTTCGCAGGGCTGTCAGCATTTGGTCATAGTCCCAACAGTAAAGAAAGTACAAAAAACACAAAAGAGCAACTGCAGGAAGATTAAAGGCATAGTGAAGGGTGAAGGAGACCATCGCTATTGGTAGAGGGCTGTATTTAAAACTGCACAGGAAAGCGCCTGGGCTATTCACAAAGAAAAGCTCGTAGCGATAATACTGGACAGACTGCTTACAAATACAGATTCAAAATCCATGAATTTGACCAGTATTTATGCAGAATACGTTGCCAAAAACGATGTAGAAATCCAAAAAATAGGGGTTTGTTAACTTTGATGTTATCGGAGGATAGTAACTCACTAGGTTGCACGCGTTAAAAAAAATTAAAAAATAGAGAGAGAGAGAGAGAGAGAGAGAGAGAGGGGGGGAGAGAGAGAGAGAAGAGAAGAGAAGAGAAGAGAAGAGAAGAGAAGAGAAGAGAAGAGAAGAGAAGAGAAGAGAAGAGAAGAGAAGAGAAGAGAAGAGAAACGAATCACCATCTATAACTTTCACTCGTGTGGCGATTTAAGGCCACCAGAAGAATTGCATTAATACTTTATAACCAGAAGATTGCATTGATACTCTACCAACTACCAGGTATTCAACGATCTTCGACGCCATGAAGACTTCGATTCATAGTTCTGAAAACTGTTACGGCTAATGTTTCTCCTGAAAAGCCCATAAAACAAGCAACATGCACATCACTGCCTCAGGTGAGTATTAGATGTGACGTCATACACTCTTACTTTAAGAAAATGTCCACCAGTAGTTCCCCTTTTTCACACCCCTGCGGTCATCTCTGTCTAACGTTTCTCCTGGCGACTTCATGAAAACAAGCAGGATGCAGATAACTGTATCATTTGAGACTTAGATGTGATGTCATCACACTTACTTTATAAGGATGTTCATCGTTATTGAGCATGAACCACTTCCCCCAATAGATCTTAGCCAGGGGAGTGGAGTATTGCATTGATTGGTTTGGAAACATACAATTCCATGATTATTGTCACAAAGACGAACAGTAAACTGCATATAGGAAGTGAAAAAGTCGTGGAAATGCTGCCTGACCCATATGGTATTGAAAATTTGAAAGTATGTGTAAAACTGTTTTCATCAGACTTTGAGCTAAGCTACATGCACATGATAATAAGTTCAAAATCAGGAGTAAAAACAATGGAAGATACAGTAGACTTTAGGGACAAAGGTTCAATATCATAACTACTAGGTTTTTCAAGGAGCCGTGTGCTGGACAAAATTTACGAGTCATGTCAACCAGTGCATATTCTACGTCTTAGCACGATACTTGTAGAGTGTAATACCACAATGGATTCATACCTTAATGACAGATTAATCCATACAATTTATGGATTCTTTCCTACAGTGGACGTGGGCTGTAAACATTTGAGCTGCCTAGCAGTCCAATGTTCAGACATTAGACTATCTTGATTTGAAAGTTGTGAACCAAGGCAAGAGTTTAGTCGGTTGTGTGTAAATAATATTACACCTTTGCCTAAAGCAGCTTGGGTGTAAACTATGAAAACGGTGCACAAATCTGTCAGAATATCATTTTGCAGTGGGAGCAGAATGTGAAAACTCGTGAGAATTATGTCTTCCTTAAATCAATAAAACTGAAACCTTGCAATGATGTCACTTGATATAACAACTCCAGTTCAGTATAACGATTGGATCATTCATCAGGAATGTTTCTCCGACAAACCTTCTGCTTTGAATGACGTTTAATAATAACAATCAGATAAGAATTCTCATTTAAGATCAACATTATTTAACACTTGCAAGTAAGAGCTTCCCATGCTCTAAAAGAACATTCCTGAAAAAGATGAAAGCTCTCCAGCAGCAACAATGCAGCTTTCATGCTGTGTGTTCACTTTTATGTTTCAAGGAATAAAGTATGAACTTAATTGCATCAAAGGTCTTGAAATCAACTTTGGATGCTTCAGAAAATGCAGGATGGTTCATAGGTAAACCGGTAACTGAGCACTTTAATGCCGGTATTTCACTCAAAATGTTAGCGGACCTATTTGGAGATAATAACTATATTATTATGAACGCTGAATGGGAGCTGACTGTCCGCAGCTCGTGGTCGTGCGGTAGCGTTCTCGCTTCCCGCGCCCGAGTTCGATTCCCGGCGGGGTCAGGGATTTTGTCTGCCTCGTGATCACTGGGTGTTATGGGATGTCCTTAGGTTAGTTAGGTTTAAGTAGCTCTAAGTTCTAGGGGACTGATGACCGTAGATGTTAAGTCCCATAGTGCTCATAGCTATTTGAACCATTTTTTGGGAGCTGATTCTAGTTCTAAGTGCTACAGATAATAACTCAATAATACGTGAAACAGCACATTGTGTTAGATAAATTGGTGTTTAAGGTATCCCATATATCTGTATCATATGAAGAGCATCTGAAACTTATTTTTGCATGTGTTAAACACAGGTGCTCAGATACCATTTTAATTTTTCATTCATGGGAACCTTATGAGTATCCAATCCTTCCAGAGACATCTAAATGAACATGGACAATTAAGACATCAGTACACTTAGAAATGTCTCGATTCTGTATTCTGTGCTGCAGACAGACAGGAAGTGGAATCTAAAAATATTGAAGACCATTTGGCAACTGTAAAATAACCAATGCTAGAGCGTTGCTTATTCATGAGTTTTTTCCATTCGATAACTTGCAACTTTGCTGGAGCAATAAAAATACTGGTCTATTTTATGAAATGTACACGAGGTTCCACTCTTCTTACTACAAGGACAATGCATTTGGATTCATGCTCAGTTCACAGAAGTTTAGAGAATTAGCGCTCTTAGTTTTAAGCAAAATGGGGCAGTGAAAACTGGGACTGTAGATATATGTATTAAATTTGAATCATCACTAAACTTCCCTCTAGGACTGCAGCATTTGCGGAATTGCTACATAACATCTCATAAACTATTTACCTCTCACAAGGATGTGTAAGATTAGTGTAGAGGTATTGTACTAAATGTGTGCTATTGCACAATGAGAGCTCAGGATGCAAATATCATTGTGGATGTATAGGGGTTTTATAATGATTTTAGACAATTTGTGTGTAAGGGTGTTGCAGTCATTGCATTCTCCAATGGTGGATGGGTACTAACAATATGTCACTTCAGCTAATTGTCCAGTGCAGTGTAGTGTTGACTTGTTTTCGTTGTATTGGTGCTGGGATGCTGAGGGAATTTCACATGAAAATACGTTGACATTGCGTAGAAACTACGATCATACAAACAGCATAGTTTATGTAAAGGCCATGAAAAAGAATTGTGGCTGCATGAAATCTTCAAGAATAGATCATTTCGAAATTTCGAAGAATACAAGTGTCCATCAAATGGAAGGCTCACAGAAGTATGGTGACGACAGCAGTGGTTATATGCGTGCTTCAGATAATGTGCGATACTTCTAAGTTGCATTACTAATAAATCACATTGTCTTTCAAAACTATATACTCATTTACTCGGCCTCTATGCCTACCTTTATATTTAAAAAACTATTACTGTGAGTGACATGCAACATCACGTACTAATTTGGACCACGCCTCCTACTTTGGGAGCCATCACGGCTGACCATGACCAGTGCACAAACATTTCATCACCAACGGGCACATATGCTGTGTCAGATATCAAAGAGTAAATCACACGTTGGCAGCTTTACTTCAGCATGCTATTGGTTTCAGATAAAAAATGCATGATCTATTCGCACAATTTTATATATGCTTACTATCAACCTAGCTCCAGCTTCGCATAGGTAGTATTAAGTATATGGGCCCAGACTATATTGTTTGTGGGCTATGAATAAAATTATTCAGAGAACAACGTAAAGTAATCGAACATAATCACTTTCATATAATGTTAAATGAATCCTCCTTCGGTTATTGGTAGAATAACATTATAACAAATAGTTTGCTTGGTTTTAAAGTATTAATTTATTGCTAAGCGGTTTTTGTCTTACAAGACCATCATCAGACATTTCATATAACTTATGCGATGTAAGGAGCGGACAGCAGGAAAGTAGTCTGGGTGCATAGATGTAATGTCTTCCATACAGAATTGCCATCTGGAGTGACATCTCATGCTGACGATGATGGGAGTACATCATTATGTAACTAACATGTTTACAACATATGTAATTTTGTACATGAACCGTGAGCGTATGCTTTTCCGAGTGATGCAGTATGTATCAGAGGCTACCTGACGTGGCACACACACACACACACACACACACACACGTTGTACATGTTTAGGTCACGTTACAACACACTTCTTGTGAAGCTTAATACGCACTTTGATGATTTGTTGGGACGCATCGTCAATTCTTTGTCGAGGACTTTTACGACAGACTTCTTCACTGTGCCACACATCTAGGTTTGATTCAAGGAAAGTGTGGCATCTTCTGTAATGCTGAATCAATGTACTGCATCTAAACGAAGCAAAATTACTGAAATTGTTTTGGAAACGTTTACTTGAAGCATAAAAAATAAAACAACACATCTTATGGATTTGCATGTATTTTTGCTGTACAATTTGTCTCAGATAATTGTAGGGAAATTGCTGGTTAAAAATATTTGATTGTTTCAGACTGTGTCACATCGCATTACAGCATGGGTGCTACAGCAAACTATTTCATCTTTGCTGGTATCAGTCGCAGCTAGTCCTTGTAGGAACAGTGCTTCAACAAAATTAGTACTCACCGTTATTGCAGAAGGAAAATAGAATGACAGCACACCGAGGGGCAGTAAAACACGTACTGTAAAGCGCAGCATCTCTGCAAAAATGACATCACAGGTAACAGTTTCTGATGAGTCGACTGTGTTAAGGAATGTCGTAGTGGACGATATTATGAAAGAGCTTCGAAACGAACTGAGGTATAGGAGAACATCAACAGCTGTTGCAGCAACAGTGAAAGACAAGATTTAGGTGCTCGTCATCAGTCAAGCAAAATTAGAAGGCCAGAATGAGGAGTTAAGCAAAGAAAATGAGCATTCACATAACGAACTAGCTAATGCCAATGCCCAAAAGAAATTCAGCGTCTGGAATCAGAAATGACACACAGGAAAAAAAACCAAAAGAGAAGAATGCGTATACCAAGCCAAATCAAAGTAGCCGAGTGTCCTATTTTTCTAATTCGCAAAACAATCAAGGCACCAAGGCCATACGTGAAACAAACACAAAAACTATTAATCCAAGGCAAGACAAAGTAAAAACAAAAGAAATCTGATAAAAACAACAAAGTCATTTTATAAATGGAAACACACTCACATAAAATGAAAATAATAGAAAACACAGCCTAACTAGAAGATATTAGATGCGAAGAGCCAAGGAAATTCAGACCTCTCCTCCCAGTTTATCAGGTGCAACTATTGTAATTGATCAGGATTTCCTTTAGGAGCTAAATTAGATCACTTATGCGAATACGTCGCTAAGGAAGAGCTCCATGAGGAAGTTAAAATTAAGTTGAAAACAGGCCCAAAAGGTAAACCAGCACTTAATAATGACCTGGAAGACATGCAAAGGATTCGTCTTCTGCTGCTGCAATAGGAAAGAATCTATCTTCAGTGCGAGTCCTTATACATCAAAGATTTTGTAGCTGTTTAGAAATGCAGAAATGCGGTAAAAAATCATTTGTGGAAAATGTGCGAAACCAGGCCACAAGGAGTCAGAATGCTGAGAGGAAGTCACAGTTGGATGTACACCACGCAGATATAGAAACAGGATATGCGATAAGGCTGTGGAACGTGATTTAACAGGCCCGGAAAAGAACAATCTTCCATTGATAAAACGTTTGAGCAAAACAGCAAAGATATTTTAACATCACTGTCTACACAGACGACATGTGTATGCAGGGAGCCATTGACTACCACGTAGCAAGGAAGTCAAAACACGACATGTTCCATTTGCCGATCTTCCAAATCGGATTTCTGCTACGAGAGGCTGGAAGAGGACGTTTTCCATCAATGTAGCGAGGAATGTAACAAAACACATACCGGTACACAAGAGAATGCCCTAGGGTACCTCACTGATACCCACACATATTTATCTCACGACGCCGAAAACCAAGGGACAGATAGACATATTGACACACCAGCTAAAGAGATACAAAACGATAAAACATCTGTAAACAGTTCAGTAAGTCAAAACAGCGTTACTAAAATTACATTCAGAATATGTGTCTAGCAAATGCAAACTGTATATAAAGCCTATGCTCTTTATATATTGTGTCAGTACACATGGCATGGACACACAGGAAATAGCCACAAAGAAAACACTCAGTTGCCAAATAACCTCGAGGTGAGCAAGCAATATCCAGTAACATAGGCATCGGAAGCACAATGCAAAATACAAATAATCTACCAATAATACAGTTAGAAACATTTCCTCTACACACTATTTCCAGTACACAAATGTCAGGATGTATCAGAAAACACAAACAGAAACCCTAAACAACCCGAGAACAATGTAATTGATTATAATGATCTTCAGACTGACTTACACGCAAGTACACTCCTGGAAATTGAAATAAGAACACCGTGAATTCATTGTCCCAGGAAGGGGAACTTTATTGACACATTCCTGGGGTCAGATACATCACATCATCACACTGACAGAACCACAGGCACATAGACACAGGCAACAGAGCATGCACAATGTCGGCACTAGTACAGTGTATATCCACCTCTCACAGCAATGCAGGCTGCTATTCTCCCATGGAGACGATCGTAGAGATGCTGGATGTAGTCCTGTGGAACGGCTTGCCATGCCATTTCCACCTGGCGCCTCAGTTGGACCAGCGTTCGTGCTGGACGTGCAGACCGCGTGAGACGACGCTTCATCCAGTCCCAAACACGCTCAATGGGGGACAGATCCGGAGATCTTGCTGGCCAGGGTAGTTGACTTACACCTTCTAGAGCACTTTGGGTGGCACGGGATACATGCGGACGTGCATTGTCCTGTTGGAACAGCAAGTTCCCTTGCCGGTCTAGGAATGGTAGAACGACGGGTTCGATGACGGTTTGGATGTACCGTGCACTATTCAGTGTCCCCTCGACGATCACCAGAGGTGTACGGCCAGTGTAGGAGATCGCTCCCCACACCATGATGCTGGGTGTTGGCCCTGTGTGCCTCGGTCGTATGCAGTCCTGATTGTGGCGCTCACCTGCACGGCGCCAAACACGCATACGACTATCATTGGCACCAAGGCAGAAGCGACTCTCATCGGTGAAGACGACACGTCTCCATTCGTCCCTCCATTCACGCCTGTCGCGACACCACTGTATGCGGGCTGCACGATGTTGGGGCGTGAGCGGAAGACGGCATAACGGTGTGCGGGACCGTAGCCCAGCTTCATGGAGACGGTTGCGAATGGTCCTCGCCGATACCCCAGGAGCAACAGTGTCCCTAATTTGCTGGGAAGTGGCGGTTCGGTCCCCTACGGCACTGCGTAGGATCCTACGGTCTTGGCGTGCATCCGTGCGTCGCTGAGGTCCTGTCTCAGGTCGACGGGTACGTGCACCTTCCGCCGACCACTGACGACAACATCGATGTACTGTGGAGACCTCACGCCCCACGTGTTGAGCAATTCGGCGGTACGTCCACCCGGCCTCCCGCATGCCCACTGTACGCCCTCGCTCAAAGTACGTCAACTGCACATACGGTTCACGTCCACGCTGTCGCGGCATGCTACCAGTGTTAAACACTGCGATGGAGCTCCGTATGCCACGGTAAACTGGCTGACACTGACGGCGGTGGTGCACACAAATGCTGCGCAGCTAGCGCCATTCGACGGCCAACACCGCGGTTCCTGGTGTGTCCGCTGTGCCTTGCGTGTGATCATTGCTTGTACAGCCCTCTCGCAGTGTCCGGAGCAAGTATGGTGGGTCTGACACATCGGTGTCAATGTGTTCTTTTTTCCATTTCCAGGAGTGTAGATTAGAAAACAGATAAATTTTCCAGACTGCTCTGAGTCTGGTGCTACGCCTCAATCACCAGGAAGTGAGAAAAAGTGTTTTCTGATAACAGTACAAGAGACGGAATGAGCCTTAGGCTAGAGAACCTGTCAAATGACCATCGATAGCTCAGCAGACCCTTAGGGCAAGTATTCACACGGAGAGGTGAGAGTTTAAACTAGGGCTACCAGCATTCGATCATCGTTGTAATGGAGATGACCAACATCTGACCACGATTTTAAGGGAGGTTCGAAGGGGATTTAGTCGCAATAAATTTCTACTGTGCAAATGTGTCAGATTTTCTTGGAATGGATGAAAATGGAGATATTCATATAAAAAAAGCTGGCATGCCTTGCTTTCTTTACTCTGTTATATCATATAACACACAAATGTGATCACAATAAGATTTAACAAGTTTACACATACATATTTGACCTACAGCTTCACTTCCGCCGTTTTGCAATAGATGGCAGTAGCGGCGGTTGGTGCTCCAGGTGGTAGGTCGAGTCATATAATAAGCTTAGGCACTTGTAAGCGTAACACCATTAAAATATTAGTCGAATTTTGACTGCATCGTAAAATTGAATACGTGAACTTAGGAGCCCTATTCTCGTTATTGGTGGGAAGATTTAATTTTCTGATTTAATGTGAACAAATCTGCTGCTGAGGCACATAAAATTGTGGGTTAGACCTGTAGTAAGACCCCTATTAGTGGAAGAACTTGCAGTCGAAGAGCGGTATGCAAGTGGAAAAGGTTTTCGAAGCTACTGAAAGCGATAGAAACAATGACAGGAGATCGTTTTCGAAAGCAATCGATGCGCCTGAGCCGAGCACTCAAAGACAAAAGGACTCTATACAGTGATAGGCATGAAAAGGTGATTTTTCAGCATGACAGTGCTCGACCTCATGTCGAAAAACCAGTGAAAATATATTAAGAATCACTGAAATGGGAAGCCCTTCCTCTCCAGACATAGCTCCCTCTGACTACCATATTTTTCGATCAATAGCACACGACCTGGCTAACAGTTCTTCTGGTCAAATGATCAAGTGGAAAATTGAATTGATTTGTGGATATCCTCGAAAGACTCACGAAAGATAGGAAAAAGTACGGGCCAACGGTGGCCAGTAATTTGAATCGTAAATTTTTTGTACTTTTTTCACAATAAAGCCTCTATCTTTGAGAAAAAACTGTGGAAGCAAAGTTGTAGAACTAATATTTTGTACACCCTACGAATAAATACTTACACAAGATACAGAATTCATCAGTTGTTTATCTTGGCTACTGATCGATAAGAGACGAGCGCATCCGTGGTTCACCAGTTCTGACAGAAAAAGAAGTGAACATTCGCCCTCTCACGACTCCTCTAGACGCGCATTCTATGATGTTCTTTCTCCGATCCTTACATTCCGTGGCGGTAAACTGTCTTACTACCGTAGCAGCACGAACGGACAAAAGATTATACATCGACAATAGTGTCGCTTATTACACTAAATCTTTTCGAGAGCTGTCGGTCAGCGGATTTGAATACTCGATAATACTTCACGGAATTAATATTTATACACTACTGACCATTAAAATTGGTACACCAAGAAGAAGTGCAGATGATAAACGGGTATTCATTGGACAAATATATTATACTAGAACTGACATGTGATTACATTTTCACTCAATTTGGGTGCATAGATCCTGAGAAATCAGTACCCAGAACAACCATCTCTGGCCGTAATAACGGCCATGATACGCCTGGGCATTGAGTCAAACAGAACTTGGATGGCATATATAGGTACAGCGGCCCATGGAGCTTCTCAACACGATACCACAGTTCATCAAGAGTAGTGACTGGCGTATTGTGACGAGCCAGTTGCTGGGCCACCATTAACCAGAGGTTTCAGTTGGTGAGAGATCTGGAGAATGTGCTGGCCAGGGCAGCAGTCGAACATTTTCTGTTTCCAGAAAGGGCCATGCAGGACCTGCAATATCCTGCTGAAATGTAGGGTTTTGTAGGGATCGAATGAAGCTTAATGCCATGGGTCGTAACACATCTGAAATGTAACGTCCACTGCTGAAAGTGCCATCAATGTGAACAAGATGTGACCGATACATATAACCAATGGCACCACATACTATCAGACCGGGTGATAAGCCAGTATGGCGATGACGAATGCACGCTTCCAATGTGCGTTCACCACGATGCCGCCAAACAAGGATGCGACCATCATGAAGCTGTAAACAGAACCTGGATTCATCAGAAAAAGTGACGTTTTGCCATTTCTTGTACCCAGGTTCGTCGTTGAGTGCACCACTGAAGGCGCTCGTGTCTGTGATGCAGCGTCAAGGGTAACCACAGCCATGGTCTCCGAGCTGATAGTCCATGCTGCAGCAAACGTCGTCGAACTGTTCGTGCAGATGGTTGTTGTCTTGCAAACGTCCCCATCTGTTGGCTCAGTGATCGAGACGTGGCTGCACTATCCGTTAGAGCCATGCGGATAAGATGCCTGTCATCTCGACTGCTAGTGATACGAGGCCGTTGCGATCCAGCATGGCGTTCCGTATTACCCGTCTGAACCCACCGATTCCATATTCTGCTAACAATCAATGGATATCGACCAACGCGAGCAGCAATGTCGCGATACGATAAACCACAACCGAGCGAGGTGGCGCAGTGGTTAGCACACTGGACTCGCATTCGGGAGGACGACGGTTCAATCCCGTCTCCTGCCATCCTGATTTAGGGTTTCCGTGATTTCCCTAAATCGTTTCAGGCAAATGCCGGGATGGTTCCTTTCAAAGACACTGCCGATTTCCTTCCCCATCCTTTCCTAACTCGAGCTTGCGCTCCGTCTCTAATGACCTCGTTGTCGACGGGACGTTAAACAACACTAACCTAAACCTAACGATAAACCACAATTGCGATAGGCTACACCTTTATCAAAGTCGGAAACGTGATGGTACGCATTTCTCCTCCTTACACGAGGCATCACAACAACGTTGCACCAGGCAACGCCGGTCAACTGCTGTTTGTGTACGAGAAGTCGGTTGGAAACTTTCCTCATGTCAGCACGTTGTATTTATCGCCACCGGTGCCAACCTTTTGTGAAAGCTCTGAAAAGCTAATCATTTTCATATCACAGCATCTTCTTCCTGTTGGTTAAATTTCGCATCTGTAGTACGTCATCTTCTTTGTGTAGCAGTTTTAATGTCCAGTAGTGTACTAGTGATCACCGACGAAATACGTGAGAGGACCAGTCGCCTAATAAGGGAGCTGGAATAATAAAAAAGAAAACTGCCGTAATACGGGAGATCCCGGGGAAATACCTGAGATTGCTGCTGGTAAACCTTTCGGGGTGCAAGAATGTGGTCTACGAAACTCTTCCGTTCATAACGTTTCGTCCAGAACCGCGCGGGATATCTTCAGAGGTGTTGCACCTCCGATGAGTGATGCCGACTTACAGGTCGGGCGTCTGAGAGCGACCTATATAATACAGAAAATGGGGCGTGATAAGCAGAGATGATCCTTGTCAAAGATAAAATTTAACTATCGGCTGTCGTCTGGTCAAAGGCAAAAAACTGTTTAGGGAGTCTGCACAGCTACTGACTGTATGCCGCTGTGTTTCATGGTCTCTTCTTTCCTGTTAAAACTATCCCTATGTTTATGTATTTCAATGACTTCTCTACATAGCTATGGATAATAGTTCGTTGTTGTAGATACAATTTTTGTTTTTTTCGCTTCTTGGCTTCCTCGCTGAAGAGCATGCTCTGCTACAGTCAATTTGTCTGTTTTCCGTAGTCAGCAAATGCTTTTGTGTACATATAGCTGTGTATTTACGCTTCGCTTGGTTGTTCCAATATAAACTTTACCACACGTGCACGGAATTTTATGTACGACATATGCTGACAGAAGAGGGGGTTTATCCTTCACAGATGGGAGTGGTTGGAGTGCTTGGCCTATGTGAAGGATAACCGCACTCCTCTGTCAGCATTTCGTGCACGTGCGGTCTCTGTTGACTAGGGAAAATAAAGTAGACATATCGGCTGCAGCAGAGCACGCTCTTGAGCCAGGAAGTCACGAACTGAATTTTTCTGAAATACAAATTTTGTCTACTACGACGAACAGTTATCCACGGCTATGTAGGGAAGTCATTGAAATACATAAACATAGGGATAATTTTAACAGGAAAGAAGAGACCACGAAACATAGCGACATATGGACAGTAACTCTGCAGAATCGCTAAACAACTTTTTATCTCTGACAAGACGACAGTCTTTGAGAAGGATCACCTCTGCTTATCACGTATAACTCTGCTCACGTCCTGTTTTCTACAGTATACGAATATATGTCGCTCTCAGACGTCCGATCCGTCAGTCAGTAAGATTCAACGGAGGAGTTATTCCTCTGAAGATATCCATCACAGTTCTGAACAAAATGTTAGGCACGAAGGAGTTTCGTGGACCACCAGCTTATACCTCGGAAGGTTTACCAGCAACAATGTCATCTGGTCGTGAAAGTCTTCATTCTATGAAATACTGGAGAGCTGGTCACGCAAGTTTAAACATAAATAAAGTTCATAAAGATTTCGTGAGGGCGCATGGGCTCGTTTATTTCGATCCTAACTCCTATACTAAGCTCTCACCAGATGCCTTCCATTGGGAAGATCTTACAACTAAACTGCAATAGGAGCACTTTTGTTGGAACAGAACTGGGTAGACCTCTGAATGAAGTACAGACAGGTATAATCTGTCTCTAAGAGCAGTATATACGTGGTGGAAAACTACCAGACCTCCCCAAACTGCCAAGGCTGTGATTGTAATTGCGAATATAAGTTACACACTCACAAAAATGACACATCTTTGATCTGAACATGCATGGACGAGAATACTGGATTTCACATAGAAGTACGCATTGTATTCTGGTGACATAGAGCCCGTTGGTGACCAAATAAGAGATGTTGCACAATTTTCTATGGACAAAAGCCTTCTAAGATAGTTAGTGACATAAATGAATGATCGACGGCATGACATGACATGTAAGCAGAACAAACAATAGAGCCGGGTTTAAGCTAGAAAATAAAATAATGTCACAAAAATGCAAAAAACCAAATTTATATTTGTGCCAAATGTGAAAAGTTTGTGCAAAATAAAGTAGTAGAAAATTTAATAAATTATGAGAATTTTAAAACTGAAGTATGCATGTAATGAATTAAAGCTAATGGTTATGCTTTAAGTGATTTTTTTAATTACATTTTACACATATATATCCATGCATTCCACGTCGTATCTACACTACAGTAAACAGTCGGTATTGATTTGCGTGTTTTGTATTGCATTACATCGTATCACATTACAATACGTTAGTTTTATGCATATTCCACTAACTGAAACCGTTTTTGAAATTTAAGTTGTTGGGAGATGATTTTTCAGTATTAATAATCAAAATTTTGCTAACTATTTTCACAGACAGACGATCTGATATCCGTTTTTATTGTTCTTGCAAATAAACCCTTGCTATCAATTAACTATTCGCAGGGGAATACTAGCGGATATTCCATAATTAAATCCATAAAAGGGAACTGTCCACTTATCAACATAAATGAGCTGTACCAGCCATTTTAAATTCATTCCATTGCATCTGCTCTTCAACACCTTCTTGAATAATACCCATTCCAGCAACAGATCATTTTACGAGTAATTTATAGATGTGGCAGAATTAGTTAGTGCTTACAGTTCTGTGATTTGATTATTGCCATACTTGCCATTATTTCTGTAGTTTTTAGGATACAGTATATTAAATATTCTTATCTTACCTAAATCCGCTAGTCTCTCATTTAAATTTATAAGCAACTTATCTAAGAATTTGCAGATCGTGTACTTATTAACACCTCTATGACGCAATGAATCTTGTATTATGTTTCCACGGAACTGGAACTCATCTTCTTGAAATTCTGGAGATACTTTATCAAGAACAGAATTATAATTTAGATCAAGTTCCAATTTAACGTCCTGGATTCCTTGTATGCACTCGGGATCTAAATTTACTTTTGAAAAGTCAAAGACAATTTGTTACCAAGAAACATGACATCTTTCATGAAAGACAACATCGACAAAAACTTTAGAGTTCTACATTTGTTAGCAAGCCAGCAGGTACTGGCCTTTTATCGTTTTCCGCCAAAAATACCAAAGAATTCCAATTTACGTATCTCCCTGTGAAAGTCAGCGAACGGCAGAACAAATTCTTTCCTTGGCTCATTAAGTATTTCTTGCATAAATTTTAATGCTTTGGATTTCTCTGGTGAGTGTTCAGAGCTGCCATAAATTCTGCATAGAATAACTTGAAACTTTACGAGCTCAGAACGGTATTCGGCTGCTTGATTGACTGCTATAACTAACCGACGGGCCGCGCAGTGCACAGATAATATACACTGACGTGACAAAAGTCATGGAATACCTCCAAGGACCCGTGTAGGACCTCCTTTTGTCCGACATTGTGCAGAAATTCTACGGGGCATGGACTCAATAAGCCCTTGGAAGTCTCCTGCAGAAATATTCTGCCATGCTTCCTCCATAGTCGTGCACAATTGCTAAAGTTGCCGGTGCAGGGTTTTCTGCACGAAATGAATCCCATAGAACATTTACGGGACATAATCGAGAATTCATGTCGGACGATATGTGTAGCCAAATCATTCGCTTGAAATGTCCAGAATGTTCTTCAAACCAATCACGAACAAATGTGGGCCGGTGACATGGCATATTGTTGTTGTGGTCTTCAGTCCAGAGAGTGGTTTGATGCAGCTCTCCATGCTACTCTATCCTGTGGAAGCTTCTTCATTTCCCAGTACATACTGCAACCTACATCCTTCGGAATCTGCTTAGTGTATTCATCTCTTGGTCTCCCTCTACGATTTTTACCCTCCACGCTGACCTCCGATGCTAAATTGACGACCCCTTGATGCCTCAGAACATGTCCTACCAACCAATCCCTTTTCCTAGTCAAGTTGTGCCACAAACTCCTCTTATCGCCAATTCTATTTAGTACCCCTCATTAGTTACATGATCTACATGTTACATGATGGCACATTGTCATCTATAAAAAATTACATCGTGGTTTGGAACACTAAATCCATGCACAGCCGAAAATGGTCTCCAAGTACAGCCAGTTCCAATCAATGATCGGTTGATTTGCACGATAGGGCCAGGTCCATTCGATGTAAACACAGCCCACTGTCTTGTCGAGTACCTTATTGACACCGTGGGGTGTGCATGGCAGTCGAACCCTACCATAAGCTCTTAGCAGCTAAAGTCGGCACTCATCTGGAAAGGCCACGGCTCGTCTAGGGAGCCACCGCTGTAGTCATGAGCCCAGGAGAGACGCTGCATGCTGTGTCGTGCTGTTATCAGAGGCACAAGCGTCAAGCGTCTGGTGCCACAGCTCATTAACACCAAATTTCGGCGAACTGTCCTACAGGAAACGTACGTCCCAAATTCATTTCTGAGATTATTTCAACCAGTGCTGCTCTTCTCATTGACAACTCGATGAAACGTACCTGCTCCCGGTCGTTAAATGAAGGCCGTCAGCCATTACGTTTTTCCAAGTGAGAGCTAATGCCTGAAACTCGGCATTGTCGGCACACTGTGCACACTGCGGATATCGGAATATTGAATTCCTTAACGATTTCCGAAGTGGGATGTCCTACGCGTCTAGCTCCAACTACCATCCCCGTCGTGCGGCCTTAATAACATCGGAAACCTTTCACATGAATCGCTTGAGTGCAAACGTCAGCTCCGCCAATGCGCTGTCCTTTTATACGTTGTGTACGCGATGCTACCACCATATCGCTATCCAACGAATTTTATCGCCTCAGTACATGGGAGTAATTGTTTTTGAATGCTCGATCGAACTCCTGTCATAGCAGATACACCACGAGTAGCAGTTGAGGAGCATTTGCTCTTATCAGTGCCATGCCTATCCAAAATTCCTACAATGCATGAATATGTATATCTCGCAGTACATCCTGTTAGGGGGCACAGTGTGCGTGTAAATTTTCCCCTTCTGCCCTATTTGTACCCATAATTACAGTTGCTATTTGAGTAAAAACCACTTGGTTGACTTTACTTTCGTATGATATCATGGGTAATTATTTTATACATTGCATCCTCTATATCATAAATATTGTCATAAATCTCATAATTTACATTTCCACTGAAGTGTAATTTGGTAAGGAAAATACAACCTGTCTATGCAGAGTTCCTCTAATATGGTAATCTTCATTGTAGCGATGTTTTTCTTCCTGAATGTGTGGATGGTGTTCATAACGCCTAATACACTTTCTTCGGCGTTTTTACAAAATGCAGCCGAAGCTTTGACAAAATTTGGTTCCTCTAACGACTCTCGAACTGAATCTTATGGCGCGCCAAGATTTTGTGTCTCCTTTATGTATAGGCATTGACAACACGACAACGTAGAAGAAAAGTAAAGAACTTTTAGTTGTTATGGCTTTTCTTATACCTAGCTTAGAAGCGAGAACTAAAAATAAAATGTACTTGTAATGTTCAGATTATTTATTAATGCGGGAATAATTTAGAACTACATTAACAAATTAATTAGGCGGATATAATTTGAACTGGGGGCACTTTTTTAAGGGGAACTTAATTTTAGTTAGGTATAAAGTACGATTTTATAATCATCATCTGCGTTGCTGTCTGTATTAAAGAACTGTTTTACTCTGGTGAGTTTTCGGGTTTGTTGTGAAAGTTGATTTGTACTAGAGCTTATTTGATGATAACTCCAAAGAGTGTTTCTTTTTCGTGTTCTCACACAAGCTACACAGAATTAATGGAAATTTTTCAGACTACTGCACGTTGAACCATTGTATAACACTTCCTACTTTTCCCCGACTGTTTATTTAGTACGCCTATTTTAGTATCAGGCTTTGTTTCTTTTGTATGTCCATTTTTAGCTTCGCTGGGTTTACGACTTCCTTCCTTTTTCTTTCTTAAAACAGATTTATACATTATTTCAAAACTGCATACACATATAAAGTGTGTATTTGACAAGAATAAGTGAAACCACGCAGACAAACATGCACAAGCTGGGAGTGACATATTGTTACTGCCTGTTCAAACCTGAAAGTTTTCGTTTCTAGCCCCTACTGTTTGATTAAGAGCCAGATTGTTGTCAAATTTTTAGAGCAAAGGCGGCATTTAATTCGTTTCTGTGACAGATTGTTAAGCTTGTTCGTGTTCACAGCCCAACTGGATCCCCACGATCCACTGTCAGCTCTCGCTACGCTCAAAAGAACAAAGTTCTACACGAGCCCTCTCTCTCCACTCGGAGAATGAATGAAACGTGAGATAAAAAGTCATTCGAAATTATAATTATGTTAATACCTTCAGCTGCTAACGGACGTTGATATATATCAACAGGAACAGGTGAAAATGTGTGCCCCCACCGGAACTCGCACCCAGGATCTCCTGCTTACATGGAAGACGCTCTATCCATCTTTTTTTTTCAATCTCATTTTGTTCGTTTTCGTTCGTTGCATCTGCTCGGACGTCGTAAGACATCTGTTTAAGTTCGTCATTGATCGATGAACTCAGTTTTTTATTACAGAGGCTGCTAACCCTCTGACCGAATCCATCTGAGCCACTGAGGGCACAGAGTATAGCGCGACTGCAGGGACTAACTCGTGCACGCCTCCCGCGAGACCCACATTCTCACCTTGTATGTCTACACACAGTACATTAGTATTGTCCCACCTCAACACACTCATTACTCGTGGAAGACATTCTTACCAAGTCCCCTAAGAGTTCGGAGAATATGTGTGCATCCGCACAGAAGGAGGAGGTCATGGCCGGTATTGCCAGAACTATATACTTATATGGACATGGTGTCTGTTCTTTTCGACATATCCATATAAGTATAAAATATCATTCGTTCCATAGCAGACTGTTGTCGTATTTTTGCGAATGCTATTTTAAAGTTCGTCGCATACTTGAACCTCGAGTAGCAAAACGTGACATAATCCACTGTGAGGTAACCAAGCAATAGAGGAAAAATCGTAATTCACACAATAAATGAACGCAGAGCAGGACAAATACCTACATACTGCAACAGTGCAGGAGGAACCAGCAATATTAACATCTCGCTAGCGAATACAAAGTCCACTGTATATGTCAACAAATGGGAAATACTATTAAATGTCACACATAGTGGCCATAACGACGTACACATCCGCACAAACACATACGCAAACATGCACTGGCACACACTTCATATAAACGAAAACAACGACTTCTTCTAAACAAGGCTGAATGCAAAAAAAAGGAACATGCTTGAATAATTTTCCCTTCGTACAGTTAATGGTAGCATAGACTGTAAAGCACACATACTGATGCGTCTGCTTCAAAAAGCACAATTAGCTATCCGGAAGACCAACCGTCCACCGAAACAGAAACTCCCCTGGTCCACGGACAAACAAAACCAAGGTAAGATGCCAGAGACAGAAAGTAATATTACCAAAAATCAAACAATACAATGATGCAAAGCAAAAATATAAAAACGAACTATACAAGTCCAGACAGGGTTGCGGTAAGAATTTAGTCAAAACTCAGCTGCAAAAAGATATATAGGGATAACTATTGAAACTTCAAACAGATAAGGTAAAGACGGCAACAATACTGTCAACTCTCAGGTGCACTGACGGCACTATTACATGGCACTGGAGATGATCAGCCGAGTACCTGTTTCTCCCTGATGAAGAAAAGACGAATGACCAGGAATGTCACAAAGACTTACTAAGACCAAAGGGTGACACCTATACAAATGGCCCCGTTAATGTCCCGTTTGTCCAAGGAGAGATAGTACCAGCAATTAAACGGTTAATCATTAAGGAGACTCCCAGCCCAGATGGTATATACTCAGAGACACTAAAAAATACAGTTCCCAGATCACCTCTTTTCTAACAGAGTTGCTGAATGAGGCAGTGTTGCAAGATAGGGTCCCTGCCATTTGGAAAACTGCGAACTTGGTGATCATAAAAAAAGAATCAGAGGGTCGGGACTCAACATACCAAAGGACTTACAAGCCCATCTGCCTCTTGTTCACTTTGTATAAGTGCAGTAGGGGCTGCTCTGTAATCGCCTACAGTCATCTAGGAGGCTCTTCGGCCTTAGTCCACATCAGTATGGCTTCAGATACAAAAGCTCAATAGACGGTGCGATTAGCCACGCGCTGGAAATAATACAGGACACTCAAGAAAAATAGACATAGCGGGCGCATTCTACAGTCTTCGGTGGCCTTCCTTGTTTGGATGGCTGCAAGAGATACAGACACCAGCTCTCCTGTGCAATAGCTTGCTCGTCTACTGCAAAGACAGGGTGCCTCAGTGGCTAACAGGAACACAAAAGATTACCAAGAAAATAATTAAAGGATGCGCACCAGTCTCAATCTGCTAGCCATTTTTCTGGGATATTGCCCTAGAACCACTCCTAAAGAATCTTGACGAAGGTGAAATGGTTAAGGATAGAGCAGCCTATACTGACGACGTGCTAGTACTAACAACGACAGAGTCGAGAGAGCAACTCTAAACCATGGCTGCACACTTTCTTGTAAAAAGAAGTGACTAATGCAGCCATAGCAAGCTCACGATTGCGGGCAATAAGACAGTATATTTACTGATCAAAGGGGACAAGCAGAGAAACCCCACGTCAGAGTGAACTACATCTGCATACAATGAAAAATAATAATAAAATACAGAGGGACGCATAACGACGAGCGAATGACCTTCAACGAGCATGTAAGACTTGTAATTGGAAAAGCGACAAGACTAATGCACACACTTGCTATGCTAAACTCAACTCGCTACAAAATAACACTGTAGACACAACAAATGTATCGTACAGTCCTCTTTGAGCCTATTGTCTGCTTTGCAGCAAATGCCTGGGAACATCGATTGTCACCCACGACCCACAAAAGCAGTGAGAGGCGTGCACAAAGAGGTGTATCGCTCAGAATGTCACGGGCATTTGGCACCACATAAGTGGAAGCCCTTTGAGTCGCACTTGCAACAAACCATATTGACATAACCGTCCACACAGCAGCAGCATGCTGACTCAGAAGGGGAAGAGTGCACGAGGTACAGTAGATAACAGGAGAGCATATTACAGAAAACCGCCAATTAAATCTTTGGAAGGTTGAGACACGGCAAAAGGAATGGGAAACACCTGGTAAAGGCATCGGGGTCTTCGCCTTCTTTCCGAATATCCAGGTGCGGTTGAGGCTCAGGCATGATGACCTAAAATCGCGGTGTGTTACACGTTATGACGGGACATGGGCTTTACCCGACACGTCTGCACCGCTTTGGCCTTAGCGAAAGTGATACATTTGAATGTGGACAACAAGGGTGCTCTGAACATATAATACTACAGTATGGCGCACGCACGCACACACACACACACACACACACACACACACACACACACACACACACACACGAAAAAAAAGGACAAGCTTTAAGAGACCCAAATAAGTGGAGCATGCTTAACCGCATATGCAGCATAGTAGAAGCTCACACGACTGCAACAATACCGAAGTAATATATACATAGAATATAGGAATAAGTTAGTAATAAGAAATAAAACAAAGAATTTTTATGTTTGTAGAGAGTGAAACAAGTAATTTTTTATGTTGTTGATCTTTGTCGTCAAAAATGAAATTGTGTGATGTGTAAACATTATCAGATGAAAACTGTAAAACAGGTGAACTTCATAATATTTTTCCTAAAATCGCATATGCTGTGTAACAAGGCTCAAATACACAAACAAGAATGCACAGTATACGTAAGAAGTACCCTTCGGGAAGATGAGGCTCGAGGACACCCCTATGAAGCCCCTCTCCCTCTTATGGAGCGGGCAAATGGAGGAAGTAACTGCAGTAACAAACAGTGCTCTCACTCCTCATACACAAACCACGTAGAGCTATTCTCAAGATATACATACAGATGTATAGTAGTGACCATAGCAGAATAGACTATGCTACATCAGGTGAAACAGGTTCGACAATTTACCAAAGACTTTTCACTTGAAGTAGCCATAAAAGGGACCTCTTTAATTGTTTAAATCTTTCCTTTCGTCTAATATTATCTTCTTAAGAATGTAGTAAGATTTGTTTTCCTTTTGTAAAATGTACCTTACGTATCACGTTTTTTGATTAACAATATTATTTAGAAAAATAGCGGCAGTGAGTCAAGCTGTTGAAAAAGACGAAGAGTCCGTCTCTGAAGGCTGCTATTATTTTTTGGTAGCAAACAAACTGCCATAGTTACCAAGGTGGTGGGTCACTATGTATGTCAATAAATAAATAAATAATCAGATGATCTGGTGGTTATCTTCTCGTTATTGGTAACATTTAGTACACTACTGGCTATTAAAATTGCTATACCAAGAACACATGCAGATGGTAAACGGGTATTCATTGGACAAATATATTACACTAGAACTGACATGTGATTACATTTTCGCTCAATTTGGGTACGTAGATCCTGAGAAATCAGTATCCAGAACAACCACCTCTGGCCTTAATAACGGCCTTGACACGCTTGGGCATTGAGTCAAACAGAACTTGGATGGCGTGAACAGGTACAGCTGGACATGCAGCCTCAACACGATACCACAGTTCATCAAAAGTAGTGACTGGCGTGTTGTGACGAGCCAGTTGCTCGGCCACCATTGACCAGACGTTTTCTATTGGTGAGAGATCTGGAGAATGTGCTGGCCAGGGTAGCAATAGAACATTTTCTGTATCCAGAAAGGCCCGTACACGACCAGCAACATGCGGTCGTGCATTATCTTGCTGAAATGTAGGGTTTCACAGGGATCGAATGAAGGGTAGAGCCACGGGTCGTAACACATCTGAAATGTAACGTCCACTTCTCAAAGTGCCGTCAATGCGAACAAGAGGTGACCGAGACGTGTAACCAGTGGCACCCCCTACCATCATGCCGGGTGATACGTCAGTATGGGGAGGACGAATACAGGCTTCCAATGTGCATTCACCGCGATGTCGCTAAACACGGATGCGACCATCATGATGCTGTAAACAGAACCTGGATTCATCCGAAAAAAATACGTTTTGCCATTCGTGCACCCAGGTTCGTCGTTGAGTACACCATCGCATCCGCTCCTGCCTATGATGCAGCGTCAAGGGTAACCGCAGCCATGGTCTCCGAGCTGATAGTCCATGCTGCTGCAAACGTAGTCGAACTGTTCGTGCAGATGGTTGTTGTCTTGCAAACGTCCCCATCTGTTGACTTAGGGATCGAGACGTGGCTGCACGATCCGTTACAGCCATGCGGATAAGATGCCTGTCATATCGACTGCGTGTGATACAAGGCCGTTGGGATCCAGCAAGGCGTTCCGTATTACCCTCCTCAACCCACCGATTCCATATTCTGCTAACAGTCATTGGATCTCGACCAACGCGAGCAGCAGTGTCGCGATACGATAAACCGCAATCGCGATAGGCTACAATCCGACTTTTATCAAAGTCGGAAACGTGATCGTACGCATTTCTCCTCCTTACACGAGGCATCACAACCACCATTCACCAGGCAACGCCGGTCAACTGCTGTTTGTGTATGAGAAATCGGTTGGAAACTTTCCTCATGTCAGCACGTTGTAGGTGTCGCCACCGGAGCCAACCTTGTGTGAATGCTCTGAGAAGCTAATCATTTGCAAATCGCAGCATCTTCTTCCTGTCGGTTAAATTTCGCGTCTGTAGCACATCATCTTCGTAGTGTAGCAATTTTAATGGCCAGTAGTGTAGCATAACTTAAAGGTGAGTACCTCATTGCTCATTGTACGAAAAATTGACAGTGAATCGAGAGTGTAAATTTGGCTGCTAATTTAAGGGAAGCTGAAACTGGCAATTTAAAATTGTCGTATTTGAAAATGCATCCTTCAACCGCCTGTAGAAATATTTCGAAATATTGTCTATTCATCTCTAAGAAACTCCTAAATTCCTTCAAGAACATTGTGCCGGATGTCTTTATGAGCTTTAAAAGAAACCTAAATCTCTTTATTGCCAGTGCAGATTCGCTTACCAGTACTTCGTATAATTTGAAAGTGTCGAAACAAATAACGTCTCTGGTCCGACCACGGAGAGAGTCGTATTCACATTCACGTTTAACTCAAAGAAAGCAGAAAACTAGAATTTCTGCCACATGATGCGCTCCTGTAAAACTAACTTTTTATAAACGAAGCAAAGTTGCATCCGCATCCCATGCTGCGTATTAAATTTATACATAAAGAATTGAAAACAACAGATTTAGGATTTGCAAGTTTTTTTGCGCTATTCATTTGTTCCGAAACGATTGAAATCAGCTGGATGCTACTTTCGGGACTTGCATGTGCCTAACCAAGCCAGCCCAACGGCCCTCCCGCAGAGGTAACAGCAGTTCTCGTCAGATCAGCGAAGTTAAGCACTGCCGGGCTGGGCTAGAACTAGGATGGGCCACCATTCGGTCTGCCTAGCGCTGTTGGCAGGCGGGGTGCACTCAGCGCTTGTGAGACAAACTGAGGAGCTACCTGATTGAGAAGAAGCGGCTCCGGTAACGTAAACTGGCATACGGCCGGGAGAGCGGTGTGCTGACCACATGGCCCGCCTGTGGTCTGAGGATGACTCGGCGGTCGGTCGCTGCCGTTGGGCCTTCATGACCTGTTCGTGGGGAGATTAGTATTTTTTACCTTATCAAACTAGAGAAATGGGAGCTACACTGCAACCTGGAATTCCAAGCCAAGTTTTATTTCCGTCGAATTTCTATATCATTCAGAGGTGAATGGTTGCTTAAAAGGCACAGTGAAAAAACTAAGGTAGCAAGGATTCGATCCTACAACCTTTCGTTCTGTAGATAGACGCCTTAAGACTAGCAAACCACACCAGATGATAACTGAGTCACAGTTTCCACTCTCCCAAGCCATTGCTCCTTTCTCGAGTTATGACTACTGTTCGTTAGGTGGCACACGTCTTAACTTTAATTCATCGTAATTCAAACAGTTTTTATTAGATATTAATAAACTATGTGCAGAAATATTTCTAGGAATAGTGTACCTAATAGTGGAAATTGTATCAAAATCCTTTATTCTCCATGTACAGATGAACAATGTGTCCAGAATGAGATTTTTACTCTGCAGCGGAGTGTGCGCTGATATGAAACTTTCTGGCAGATTAAAACTGTGTGCAGGAGAGGTTCTATTAAGTCTGGAAGGTAGGAGACAAGATACCGGCAGAAGTAAAGCTGTGAGGACGGGGCATGAGTCGTGCTTGGGTATCTCAGTTGGTTGAGCACTTGGCCGCAAAAGGCAAAGGTCCCGAGTTCGAGTCTCGGTCGTGCACACAGTTTTAATCTGCCAGGAAGTTTCAGCTTCAATATATATTCATTTAGCGTGGCTTACCTGTAGTTAGACGGCTTTCTTGTCCCAACTTTTAGAATAATGCTGGTGATGCAGCTGCCAGCTCGTGCATAGTCATGCGATTGGAACTCACTACAGGATTAAATGTGTAATAAGCACAGACTGTTAAGACAGTGCCTGTCCCAGCCTGTTGTTAGAATAATGACGATGGTGCCACTGTCAGCTTAGGCATAGCACGTTTGTATGTTTAAGAGAACATAGTATTTCACCATATATCCCATAGGTGCTTGATTGAAGGCGGATCTGGTGACCGGAGCAGCCCAAGGCAACACGTCGACACTCTGCCGTGAATGTTGGGTTACAACAGCGGTGTGTGGCCGAGCGTTATCCTCATGGAAAACACCCCTTGGAATACTGTTCATGAATGGCGACACAACAGGTCGAATTCACCATATTGGCGTACAAATTTGCTGTTAGGTTGGGTGGAATAACCACGAGAGTGCTCCTGCCGTCATACAAAATCGCACCCAGACAATACCTCCAAGTGTAGGACCAGAGAGTCTTCCATGCAGACAGGCTGGTTGTAGGCCCTCACCTGGCCTCCTAAACAAAACACAGCCATCACTGGCACCAAGGCAGAACCAGCGTTCATCAGGAAACACAACAGACTGCCACCCTGCCGTCCAATGAGATCTCGCTTCACACCACCAAAGTCGCAAATGGCTGTGTTTTGGGACTCGTGGAGTACACGTAATAGGCTGTTCTTGAAGTAGCCGACTTGTAAGAGTTGGTTGTGCCACTGTGTATCCAAAGAAGTAGATTTGTTGCTATTCTGTAAGGGTGAGAGGTACCACTACATCTGGTTGAATCCCGCCTACTTTCCGCCGAGATGGGTAAAGTTGGACATAAACTACGTTTTTGCCACAGATGTCTCAATTCTTCTTCTAAGAACTACTATCTAGAAAGGCACCTGATTGATTACTTGAGCCAGGAACTGGTACTTATCGAAATTCCTACCGATGAAAAAATTTCTTAAAGTTTTAACGCGCACACCGCCATGAGCGCAGCCCCCTCGTCGTATACACTGACTTTGGGTGGTGACTAGTTCCTGTGGCGTGTTGTGAGTGGCACGTACAGTATGAGGCTGCGTTGGGAACAGTTCTTACTTATAGGAAAAACATTTCATGACCAAGTCGCAGTAAATGATGCTTATACGAGCAGTCAGTTTACCGTCACAATTGTGACCGTTCATTGCTTCCTTAGACGTAATTGTGCTTATCATTCTCTATGTGACTTCGCATCCCCAGTATTATTGTTTCACGTAAGAGAAACCCACTATGTGTTTCTCAAAGTATTGTTTGCTAATGCGCCAGTGCGCTTATCGACACATTCATTACTCGGATTGTTTTCGTATGGGAAGGTTTCCAGACCCCGCTGCCGTGCACTGTCTCTTTTGTCGGAATGTGTGCCTATTTTCTGATGCTGCCGCTGGGCACACGGCTGACACAAAAGACTTCAGGCAATTGCCCAGTGTTACGTGTGTCATCGCTGTCCAACTTACGCCGTTATTCTCCCCGCAGCACATATACGTACTTCTTCACATGCTTTTGTTGTTGTTGTGGTCTTCAGTCCTGAGACTGGTTTGACGCAGCTCTCCATGCTATTCTGTCCTGTGCAAGCTTCTTTATCTCCCAGTACCACCTGCAACCTACATCCTTCCGAATCTGTTTAGCGTATTCATTCTTGGTCTCCCTCTACGATTTTTACCCTCACGCGCTGCCCTCCAATATTAAATTGATGCCTCAGAACATGTACTAAAAACCGGTCCTTTCTTCTTATCAAGTTGTGCCACAAGCTCCTCTTCTCCCCAATTCTATTCAGTACCTCCTCATTAGTTATGTGATCTACCCATCTAATCTTCAGCATTCTTCCGTAGCACCACATTTCGAAAGCTTCTATTCTCTTCTTGTTTAAACTATTTATTTTCCACGTTTCACTTCCATACATGGCTACACTCCATAAAAATACTTTCAGAAACGACATCCTGATACTTAAATCTATACTCGATGTTAACAAATTTCTCTTCTTCAGAAACGCTTTCTTTGCCATTTCCAGTCTACATTTTATATCCTCTCTACTTCGACCATTATCAGTTATTTTGCTCCCCAAATAGCAAAACTCCTTTACTACTTTAAGTGTCTCATTTCCTAATCTAATACTCTCAGTACCACCTGACATAATTCGACTACATTCCATTGTCCTCGTTTTGCTTTTGTTGATGTTCATCTTATATCCTCCTTTCAAGACACTGTCCATTCCGTTCAACTGCTCTTCCAAGTCCTTTGCTGCCTCTGACAGAATTACAATGTCATCGGAGAACCTCAAAGTTTTTATTTCTTCTCCATGGATTTTAATACCTACTCCAAACTTTTCTTTTGTTTCCCTTACTGCTTGCTCAATATACAGATTGAATAACATCGGGGAGAGGCTACAACCCTGTCTCACTCCCTTCCCAACCACTGCTTCCCTTTCATGTCCCTCGAGTCTTATAACTGCCATTTGGTTTCTGTACAAATTGTAAATAGCCTTTCGCTCCCTGTATTTTACGCCTGACACCTTCAGAATTTGAAAGAGAGTATTCCACTCAACATTTTCAGAAGCTTTCTGCGAGTCTACAAATGCTAGAAACGTAGTTTTGACTTTCCTTAATCTTTCTTCTAAGATAAGTCGTAAGGTCAGTATTACCTCACGTGATCCAACATTTCTACGGAATCCAAACTGATCTTCCCCAAGGTCAGCTTCAACCAGTTTTTCCATTCGTCTGTAAGGAATTCGCGTTAGTATTTTTCAGCCTTGGCTTATTAAACTGATAGTTTGGTAATTTTCACATCTGTCAACACCTGCTTTCTTTGTGATTGGAATTATTATATTCTTCTCGAAGTACGAGGGTATTTCGCCTGTCCAATACATGTTTTTCACCACATGGTAGAGTTTTGTCAGGACTGAGTCTCCCAAGGCCGTCAGTAGTTCTAATGGAATGTTGTCTACTTCCGGGGACTTGTTTCGACTCAGGTCTTTCAGTGCTCTGTCAAACTCTTCACGCAGTATCGTATCTCCCATTTCATCTTCATCTACATCCTCTTCCATTTCCATAACATTGTCCTCAAGTACATCGCCCTTATATAGACCCTCTACATACTCGTTCCACCTTTCTGCTTTCTCTTCTTTGCTTATAACTGGGTTTCTTTGCTCCAAAGGTCTCTTTAAGTTTCCTGTAGGCATTATCTATCTTACCCCTAGTGAGATAAGCTTCTACATCCTTACATTTGTCCTCTAGCCATCCCTGCTTAGCCATTTTGCACTTCCTGTCGATGTCATTTTTGAGACGTTTGTATTCCTTTTTGCCTGCTTCATTTAATGCATTTTTATATTGTCTCCTTTCATCAATTACATTCAATATTTTTTCTGTTACCCAAGGATTTCTACTAGATCTCGTCTTTTTACCTACTTGATCCTCTGCTGCCTTCACTACTTCCTCCCTCAGAGCTACCCATCCATCTTCTACTGTATTTCTTTCCGCCATTCCTGTCAATAATTCCCTTATGCTCTCCCTGAAACTCTCTACAACCTTCGGTTCTTCCAGTTTATCGAGGTCTCATCTCCTCAATTTACCACCTTTCGCAGTTTCTTCAATTTAATCTACAGTTCATAACCAATAGATTGTGGTCAGAGTCACATCTACCCCTGGAAATGTAATTTAAAACGTGATTCCTAAATCTCTGTCTTACCATAATATAATCTATCTGATACCTTCTAGTATCTCCAGAGCTCCAGGATTCTTCCATGTATACAGCCTTCTTTTATGATTCTTGAACCAAGTGGTAGCTATGATTAAGTTACGCTATGTGCAAAATTATACCAGACGGCTTCCTCTTTCATCTCTTACCCCCAATCCTTATGCATGTATTATGTTTCCTTCTCTCCCTTTTCATACTGTTGAAAATTCCAGTCGTCTCCCTTCACTACCTGAATAATTTCTTTTATCTCATCATACATTTCATCAATTTCTTCATCATCTGCAGAGCTAGTTGGCATATAAACTTGTACTACTGTAGTAGGCGTGGGCTTCGTGTCTGTCTTGGCCTCAATAATACGTTCGCTGTGCTGTTTGTAGTAGCTTACCCGCACTTCTATTTTTTATTCATTATTTAACCTAGTCCTGCATTACTCCTATTTGATTTTGTATTTATAGCCCTGTATTCACCTGACCAAAAGTCTTGTTTCTCATGCCACCGAACTTCACTAATTCCCATTATATCTAACTTTAATCTATCCGTTTTCCTTTTTAAATTTTCTAACCTACCTGCCCGATTAAGGGATCTGATATTCTACGCTTCGATCCGTAGAACGCCAGTTTTCTTTCTCCTGATAAGGACGTCCTCCTGGGTAGTCCCCGCCCGGAGATCCTAATGGGGGACTAATTTACCCAAGAGAACGCCATCATCATTTAACCATACAGTAAAGCTGCATGCCCTCGGGAAAAATTACAGCTGTAGTTTCCCCTTGCTTTCAGCCGTTCGCAGTACGAGCACAGCAAGGCAGCTTTGGTTAGTATTACAGGCCAGATCAGTCAATCATCCAGACTGTTGCCCCTGCAACTACTGAAAAGGCTGCTGCCCCTCTTCAGGAACCACACGTTTGTCTGGCCTCTTAACAGATACCCCTCCGTTGTGATTTTACCGACGGTACGGCTATCTGTATCGCTGAGGCACGCAAGCCTCCCCACCAACAAAGAAGTTATAGTGCCAATTTGCTTGTCTCGAAGGCGGACATCCGATGATGCCATGATACCACTCCAGCCCGCCCCCCGTCCCACCCCGTACGTGAGTGACGGGGGGCAACTTTTAAATCTTGAGGGGGAGCCCCTGTTTTTTTATTGCAGATTGCGATTCTACGTCAAAATCTGCGTACTATGAAGCATCTCCTTCGTTTTGCCACAGATGGCGCTGTAATCGGAGGAACAGAAATGGGCATTTAACCGTAATTTACTAAATGTTACCCAATTGCCCTTGAATACCTCATGACACGTGGGACCCTACCTTCGTGTTGCGAGGGTAGGACAGGCCAGCATATCATAACTTCTAATTGGAAACACAATTCGCAATGTTTTATTAGACCGGCGTATAGAACAGGAGACTAGTCAACGCGCCATTGCTGCCGTGGGTCAAGGCGAACGCTACTCTGCTTTTCCAGTTAGAGCAAGTGTTCAAACTTAGTACCGCCAACTTCAATACAGTTAGGGATCTGCTTTTCAAATGGCTGTACAAGGGACAGAAGCATATCTGCGGGAATGTCAGCACAGGCGTTTCTGATGCGGTCAAGCATGTCTTCACAGCCTGTTGGCACTTGCTTGTACGCCTTATCTTTTAAATACCCCCACAGGAATAAATCGGGCTACGTCAAATCGGCGACCTAGCGGGCCAAATAATAGGGCCACCTCTGGCGATCCACCATCCAGTGTAAAAATGGTCTTCCCGTGCTTCGATTATGTAATGCGCTGGGCAACCGTCATGCTGAAACCACATACTTTGTCAAACGTTCTGGGCGACATGCTGCAGCAGTACTGGTAGTTCCTGTTCCAAAATAGTTCGGTAATTGCGTCTATTCAACGTACCATCGATAAGACATGGACCAGTGAGTTTGTTCACTGTGATGCGACACCATACTTCACTCGACTAAGAAAGTTGATGATCAACTGGCCGCAACCAGTTTGAGTTGCATACATTCCAATAATCCATATTATGCCGGCTAACACTACCAAGGTTTGTGAGTGTAGACTCACCGGAAAATAGTACCTCGGCAAAAAACGTGGGGGTCGTTTGCATTTGTTGCCGTACCCATTCACAAAACATTACCCGATTATGAGCATCGGGGCCATGAAGTTCTTGATGCAATACACGTGGAATGTGGAATGGATGATACTTATGACGACGCGCTATTGTGATAGTACAACCTACGGACGTACCAGAATCGCGGTGTAATTTCCAGCGCTGTAAGTTTGCTTCGGTTTTTTTTCCGGTCTGTACGCTCCCATCAGACGTAAAGAATGAAAGGGAGCGAGCTTTCTCAGGAAAACGCGCGACATACCAGGCAAAAGCAGCGGCAATATTCTTCGTTAATCAGGATCATTTCAATTTTTTTTCTGTTGTGACTGCAACGTTCATCGTCCACTTGAACGCCTGTTCTCCAAACGATAAGTGGATATGCAGCCAATAAACGCTGCGCAAGTGTTATAAGTTTAGAGCAGCTGTCTGCTCTGCGTCTGCACAATACTTGAACTCGGGTAGCGGAGTACTGTCTATTACGATTCGATACACGGCCACGGTGGCGCGTCGAGTAGTTCCCAGTTCGATTTGTCGGAGGAATACAACATTGCGAATGAGGTTTTTAATTAGAAGTTATGAAGTACTGTCCTACCCTCGCTGCATGTAGGTGGGATCCCACATGACATTGAAAATTCAAGGGCCACTGAGTAGCATGTCGTAAATTACGGTTGTGTACCCATTTCCACTCCTCCGATTTCAGCGCCGTCTGTAGCGAAACGAAACAATGCTTTTGACGAAAGTACGTATGTTTGAACGTAGAAACATAATATGCAATAAAAACTTGGGCTTCCTACTCAATACTTCAAAACGTCCGCCGCCACGCACACACGGGGTAGGGTGGGGAGCGAGTGTTGTATCGTTGGATGCCCCCTCCGCGACAAACAAATTGGCGTTAGAACTTGTTTTATCTGATGTGTACTTTTCGAGGTATTTCAATATTCTCAGTTAAAACGAACACCCAGTATATGCATGCCTCAGAGCCTCTTTCCGAATTGTGGCAGCCTATGATCTTTTCCTTTCACACGAGGCTGTTCACTGCGCTGGCGATTCTAGATAAGTGTGATCTAAGAAAGGAGCTGATTCCGTGGCGTATTTAACGCTAAATCCACCTGGATTTTCGTCAGAGACTGGTGCCTTGTTAGCTTTAAACAGTCGACGTAAATCGGTGCGGTAGTATTCTCTTGCATAAATACATTTTAAAACGTAGAATTTAAATTTCAGCTTCCTGTCTGCAGTCTATAGTTTCCACAGACGGATGCATGACGGGGTTTGTATCCGTTCATTTAAAAAAAAAAAAAAAAAAAAAAAGCATTATGATGATATGGTATTACTGGACAGGCGACTCGTTGTGTGATTTTTTGGCCACCCTGTAGAAGTGTCTCCTTTTGACGCCACTTCGGTACTTCGGTGACTTGTGCCTCCGATAGAGATGAGATGAAAACCTTAAGACAACCCAAGCAACCAGTCCCCAAGGGAAGAAAATCTCCGACCTGGATGGGAATCGAATCTGAGACCGCATGATCTAGAGGTGGCGACGCTAATTGCCTTTTTTAAAGTATACGAGTGTTAGCAGAATAAAAATAGTTACTGCCAGAGAAGCACCTGACATCTTCTGCTTTTCTTAAGTGCTCCACCGACTCAGCTTCGAGCCCGTGAAGACAGAGACGGGTGGGCAGGGATCGAAGCCTGTGACCTGTCAACGATGCCTCCTTCTTCCCATCCTTGCAACGGTGCCTTCCGTTTCTGTTTTCTTTTCCCTTTCTTTGAACGGTGGGGGGGGGGGGGGGAGGGGGACAGGAAGAAGGTTACCCAAAACTTATTTAGACACTACACTCGAGCTAAAGTTGGAGTTGGGGGGGGGGGGGGGGTTGGGTTGTTTGGCGGAAGAGACCAAACAGCGAGGTCAACGGTCTCATCAGATTAGGCAAGGAAGTCGGCCGTGCCCTTTCAAAGGAACCATCCCGGCCTTTTCCAGGAGCGATTTAGGGAAATCACGTAAAACCTAAATCAGAATGGCTGCACGCGGGTTTGAATGCAGTCCAGTGTGGTAACCACTGTGCCACCTCGCTAAGCTAAAGTCTGGTGTGGGGGGGGGGGGGGCAATGCAAAGAAAACCTGATGGTAAGGTAAGAGTTGTGACACTGTAGACAAAGAGCGAGAATGGGCGGGGTCATGGTAAGACATACAGGCACCTTCCACCTCGGCAGGAGCGGCGTGGGGGCAGAATGGGCAGGGGTCAACTTGTGAGGCCTAGCGACGGTGTCCAGGACACCAGTACCAGGCAGAAGAGCACGACAGGGCGGTGAAAGCCAAGGACGAGTGGACATTAGATTTGGCGGGATGAGCGGCTTGGGCTGGTATAGTGCATAATGGAGAAGGTGTCAAGTTCATTAGCCCACCCTTCTGTGGTGTACGATATACACTCCTGGAAATGGAAAAAAGAACACATTGACACCGGTGTGTCAGACCCACCATACTTGCTCCGGACACTGCGAGAGGGCTGTACAAGCAATGATCACACGCACGGCACAGCGGACACACCAGGAACCGCGGTGTTGGCCGTCGAATGGCGCTAGCTGCGCAGCATTTGTGCACCGCCGCCGTCAGTGTCAGCCAGTTTGCCGTGGCATACGGAGCTCCATCGCAGTCTTTAACACTGGTAGCATGCCGCGACAGCGTGGACGTGAACCGTATGTGCAGTTGACGGACTTTGAGCGAGGGCGTATAGTGGGTATGCAGGAGGCCGGGTGGACGTACCGCCGAATTGCTCAACACGTGTGGCGTGAGGTCTCCACAGTACATCGATGTTGTCGGCAGTGGTCGGCGGAAGGGTCCCGCACACCGTTAGGCCGTCTTCCGCTCACGCCCCAACATCGTGCAGCCCGCATCCAGTGGTGTCGCTACAGGCGTGAATGGAGGAACGAATGGAGACGTGTCGTCTACAGCGATGAGAGTCGCTTCTGCCTTGGTGCCAATGATGGTCGTATGCGTGTTTGGCGCCGTGCAGGTGAGCGCCACAATCAGGACTGCATACGACCGAGGCACACAGGGCCAACACCCGGCATCATGGTGTGGGGAGCGATCTCCTACACTGGCCGTACACCTCTGGTGATCGTCGAGGGGACACTGAATAGTGCATGGTACATCCAAACCGTCATCGAACCCATCGTTCTACCATTCCTAGACCGGCAAGCAAACTTGCTGTTCCAACAGGACAATGCACGTCCGCATGTATCCCGTGCCACCCAACGTGCTCTAGAAGGTGTAAGTCAACTACCCTGGCCAGCAAGATCTCCGGATCTGTCCCCCATTGAGCATGTTTGGGACTGGATGAAGCGTCGTCTCACGCGGTCTGCACGTCCAGCACGAACGCTGGTCCAACTGAGGCGCCAGGTGGAAATGGCATGGCAAGCAGTTCCACAGGACTACATCCAGCATCTCTACGATCGTCGTCATGGGAGAATAGCAGCGTGCATTGCTGCGAAAGGTGGATATACACTGTACTAGTGCCGACATTGTGCATGCTCTGTTGCCTGTGTCTATGTGTCTGTGGTTCTGTCAGTGTGATCATGTGATGTATCTGACCTCAGGAATGTGTCAATAAAGTTTCCCCTTCCTGGGACAATGAATTCACGGTGTTCTTATTTCAATTTTCCGGAGTGTAGAAATCTAGCGCGAGGAGTCTTAGAAGTCAGCATGGTACTGGAAAGGGGGGAGGGGGGGGGGAGGCGTACGCCCGCGTGACACCATCCAGCTGATCGGAGGTGACGTAACATCGCGCGAAGGTAATCGGCGAAGAAGGAGTGGTAGCGTCGTTGGTGCTCGATTTCATTGTAGGAGGTTTGTTAACTACGACCTGAAGTCAAGTCACGATTTATCGTCCATCCATTAACTGCATGATTTTTGGTGGCAGGGAAATGAGTGTACTCAGGATGGATAAAAGTCAACGAGTCAACCGAGATCGGCGGAACGCGGAAGCAGCAGGCAACGAATTGTCGCTTTAGTTTCCAGATGTCACGGTGACAACAAAAGTCACGTGGTGGGCATCGTCGTACACGAGGCGGCAAATTGAACAAAGCGGAGTGGCCGACAATCCCAAGATGCTGAGTTACGGCGAATTTTCCACATGCGACATGGTAAACATTTTGGCCGGACGTTGGATGGAAGGAAAGACCATGACGCGAAACCGTGGGCCACCGCGTCAGTGGACTTGCGGTTTCGACGTTGTTTCGGCATATGCAACGAAGTAGTGGGGTATAGAAAACTTTTCTCCGAGGAAGGCGCGTGCTCGGTGAGCGAGTGTGAGCTTCTTAAGTCAACGAAGAAGTCAGAAATGTGCTCTAGATCGGGTATGATGTGGCTACTGCTGCTGACGGGTATGTGGTCGTGGGCATAAGAAAGTACAGCAAGGTGCGTGTAAGCGAGACGACCCCGTTCCACTGCTTGTGCATCGTGGCCACGTACAAAGACGCCACTCGGACTGGCACATTGGCGAGGCCGAGGACCTCCGTTCGCGGGGGAAGGGTGAGCGTTTCGCAACAGTCCTTCAAGAGCTTACCGGCCGTATTCGAACGCGGCCTGGAGGCTGTGCCGTCCCTAGACCAGGATCTGTTCATTGATATTACATGGGACGTAAATCTGCTTAGATCTTCTAGTAGATATTCTTCCACCTTCTGTTGTTATCATTTTTTCTGTGTCAACATCACAACGCTCTCCTTTGTAGTGAGATTGTAGTAGTCCCCATTCGTGCTACATTCTAAGAATCATACAAATAAATCAGGGCGGTCTTTTCTGTCTTTATTACTTTGCTTGAAAAGTATTTAAACACACTGCAGTTTGTTGTACCTTCCAACTTTAACCACAATTGTTTTGCTTTTGCCAGTTTGTCCTTTAAATAAGTTGGTAGTGACGCTGTACCAGTTCATCCAAACACAAATACTTGACCTAGCTTTCTTGATGTATTTTCATCTTTAGTGGCCATTCTTCCTGGTCGCTAATCCGTCTCTCTGTGTTGATTCTAAGAAATCTGTTATGTTTGTAGCTGCTATGTCTAAAATATTTCTTTCGCATGTGGACTGTGAGAGTTGCACGAGGCAGTTGTCAGATAAAGTGTTCTAAAATATTTCTTTCGCATGTGGACTGTGAGAGTTGCACGAGGCAGTTGTCAGATAAAGTGTTGAGTATTACTTCGCAAGACTGTTCATCCTTGCCGGTATTAACGTATTCTTAATTCACTCTGTCGTTACTGGGCAGGTTAAAGACCACCTGCTACTAACATATGCTCCATGCTATCGATTTTAGGCTGCTTTTCGTAAGTCCAGCGATCCTGGTTATCTTGCACATATTAGTTCGCATTCGGATTCATTTTTGACCTCACTAGAGGTGACGTTCCCGCTTGTGGCTCTAAACGCTCATTTTCTTCGACAGTCTCATCTGTCTTTCCCGTAGATGGGCCACGTGCTGTCGAAAGTTTTCGTACGTTCTATTTCGGGTTTCAACCAACTCTCAGTTCCTAGTACGATGTGAAGGCGACTGCTTTCTAAGTGAGATATGCTCTCTTGGACTTCACTACGCATACTGTGACAGTTAACAACTAATGTAATGAGATCCTCTGTGCATTTACTATCCGGATTTTTTAAAATAATTTCCTTATCTGATGCTGGTTTACCTGCTGCTTGGGGGAGGAGTAGGAGGGGGGCGGAGAGGAAGGTCTCGCAGTTTCATCTGAAGACAACACGATGATACCACTGGTACTCTGCAACTCGAGTGGTCGTTTCGATGAGTAGTTCACATTAGACGGATCCAGGGCGACTTTACACGTCTCCACCGTCTAGCGTAGCTCGAGATATCTACAGACAACTTTATCAGAGAACCACAGAAGTCTCTGTTTGGTCCCTCCGCTGGGCTCGGCTCGATGCTGCAAATCGACAGCTTTCCAGAGACCGGAGGAATCAGGTCAGCTGCCCTCACCGTTCCAGACAGCTTCCGGGAAGAGCCGAGAACGGCCTGAAAGTAGTGGCGCTGGACGTGAGTGAAGAGAGCGGCAACTTGCTGTTGGCCGCAACCTATGCTCTGAGCTCCTCCCAGGATGGCCTCTTCCACCTGTCACACAATTCGTCCGGACCACGCACACTGTGTCCACATTGCGTTCTTTTCCCTTTTGTAGCACTGTTTTCCTGTGAGACAGGCCTTCCCGTGCCTAACGTTGGAACTGCCTACAAGTAACAACTCCTGTCTCCCCTCTGTGGGTGTCCTGGATGAAGTAGAGGAGAGGCCGCTGCAAGAACAGCACTGGCTCTGTCTCAAAATCAGTAGCACTAGGCAATGCCTCCTCACATTTATTCTTCTGAGGCCATTAGCCGCATACAATCTTCCTCGCAAAACAGCTTCAGATCTCAGCACGTCCAACGAGCCTTCATTAGAAGGCTGCTTTGTGCCGCATAGGGTTCTTGGCTGACTACGTCGGGGTAAAGAGCGGCCGACACATCTCGCGCCTCTTTCGCAACAGTGAAAGATTACCGTCAGACATCCTTGCCTAGGGATGCGAGATGAAAGTTGAAGTCGTCAAGCCCTGAATGAAAATTGCGCAACGGATAACTGGGGAGGGGAGCTTGAGAGCACTACCCAGAGAGCGTGTCCTTTCTGCACGATAGTAGGCAAGGGGTGGAGGGCTCACACGCTGATGTGTAGGTCCCTGCATTCTATATCTTTTATTTTAAATAAATTCCTTTAACTTGACTTCTTTGTGATTTACCTATTTATTTTAAACATTGTCACTCGACTTTACAGCGATTGTAGCAATTGTTCCAGTTTACAGATATTACAATTTTACAACTTATAGATCGGGTATATTATATACTAATCAGCACTCACATTTCTACGGGCAAGACGGAATTGCGTTGGCTAAATGTATACCATCAAAGTCTCCCAATATTTTACATAGGACATCCTCTATGTGAGAAGGATAACGGGCACACTGGGGACCAGATACATTAACACAGGGGTCAAACTTACGAAATTAAATGAAAACGTTCATTTCCTTACACAATCCGAAGCTGGAAATAAAAGAATCATCATCATCATCATCATCATCATTTAAGACTGATTATGCCTTTCAGCGTTCAGTCTGGAGCATAGCCCCCTTATAAAATTCCTCCACGATCCCCTATTCAGTGCTAACATTGGTGCCTCTTCTGATGTTAAACCTATTACTTCAAAATCATTCTTAACCGAATCCAGGTACCTTCTCCTTGGTCTGCCCCGACTCCTCCTACCCTCTACTGCTGAACCCATGAGTCTCTTGGGTAACCTTGCTTCTCCCATGCGTGTAACATGACCCCACCATCTAAGCCTGTTCGCCCTGACTGCTACATCTATAGAGTTCATTCCCAGTTTTTCTTTGATTTCCTCATTGTGGACACCCTCCTGCCATTGTTTCCAGCTACTTGTACCTGCAATCATCCTAGCTACTTTCATATCCGTAACCTCAACCTTTCGATAAGGTAACCTGAATCCACCCAGCTTTCGCTCCCATACAACAAAATTGGTCGAAAGATTGAACGGTGCACAGATAACTTAGTCTTGGTACTGACTTCCTTCTTGCAGAAGAGAGTAGATCGTAGCTGAGCGCTCACTGCATTAGCTTTGCTGCACCTCGCTTCCAGTTCTTTTACTATGTTGCCATCCTGTGAGAATATACATCCTAAGTAATTGAAACCGTCCATCTGTTCTAACTTTGTTCCTCCTATTTGGCACTCAATCCGTTTATATTTCTTTCCCACTGACATTACTTTTGTTTTGGAGATGCTAATCTTCATACCATACTCCTTACATTTCTGATCTAGCTCTGAAATATTACTTGGCAAACTTTCAATCGAATCTGCCATCACAACTCAGTCATCCGCATATGCGAGATTGCTTATTTTGTGTTCACATTTCTTAATCTCACCCAGCCAGTCTATTGTTTTCAACATATGATCCATAAATAATATGAACAACAGTGGAGACAGGTTGCAGCCTTGTCTTACCCCTGAAACTACTCTGAACCATGAACTCAGTTTACCGTCAACTCTAACTGCTGCCTGACTATCCATGTAAAGACCGTTAATTGCTCGCAAAAGTTTGCCTCCTATTCCATAATCTCGTAGAACAGACAATAACTTCCTCCTAGGAACCCGGTCATATGCCTTTTCTAGATCTATAAAGCATAGATACAATTCCCTGTTCCACTCATAACACTTCTCCATTATTTGCCGTAAGCTAAAGATCTGGTCCTGACAACCTCTAAGAGGCCTAAACCCACACTGATTTTCATCCAATTGGTCCTCAACTAATACTCGCACTTTCCTTTCAACAATACCTGAGAAGATTTTACCCACAACGCTGATTAGAGAGATACCTCTATAGTTGTTACAATCTTTTCTGTTTCCATGTTTAAAGATTGGTGTGATTACTGCTTTTGTCCAGTCTGATGGAACCTGTCCCGACTCCCAGGCCATTTCAATTATCCTGTGTAGCGATTTAAGACCTGACATTCCACTGTATTTGATGAGTTCCGACTTAATTTCATCCACCCCAGCTGCTTTATTGCACTGCAATCTATTGACTATTTTCTCCACTCCCTCAAATGTGATCCTATTTCCGTCATCATTCCTATCCCATTCTACCTCGAAATCTGAAACATTACTGATCGTATTTTCACCTACATTGAGCAACTCTTCAAAATATTCCCTCCATCTGCCCAAGGCATCCACAGGATTCACCAGCAGTTTTCCTGACCTGTCCAAAATACTTGTCATTTCCTTCTTACCACCCTTTCGAAGACTGCTAATTACACTCCAGAATTGTTTTCCAGCAGCTTGACCCATAGTCTCCAACCTGTTTCCAAAGTCTTCCCAAGATTTCTTCTTGGATGCTGGAATTATCTGTTTGGCTTTGTTTATTTCTTTAACATAACTTTCTCTGTCTACCTGAGTTCTAGTATGTAGCCATTTTTGATACGCCTTCTTTTTCCTTTTACAAGCTGCTTTGCCTGTGTTATTCCACCAAGCTGTTTGCTTCTTCCTGGTTTTACACACTACTGTTCAAAGACATTCTTTAGCCACTTCTAGTGCTGTGTCCCTGTACCTTGTCCATTCTTTTTCCAATGACTGTAAGTGGCTACATTCAACTACCTGGTACCTTTCCGAGATCGCTGTTATGTACTTGTGCCTGATTTCCTTATCCTGAAGTTTCTCCACTCTTATCCTCCTACATATGGACCTGACCACCTGCACTTTCGGCCTCACAATCCCAATTTCACTGCAGATTAAATAATGATCAGTGTCATCAAAGAATCCCCTAAATACACGTGTGTCCCTCACAGCCTTCCTGAATTCCTGATCTGTTATTACATAGTCAATGAGAGATCTGGTTCCCCTGCCTTCCCAAGTGTACCAGTGAATGTTCTTATGTTTAAAAAAGGAGTTTGTGATTACTAAGCCCATACTGGCACAGAAAACCAAGAGTTGTTTCCCGTTCCTGTTGGCCTCCATATCCTCTCCAAATTTACCCATAACTGTTTCATACCCTTCTGTTCGATTTCCAATCGTGGCGTTAAAATCACCCATGAGCAGAACACTGTCCTTGTCCTTTATTCTAACAACTACATCACTGAGTGCCTCATAAAAACTATTCATCTTATCTTGATCTGTCCCTTCACAATGCGAATATGCTGACACAATCCTAATTTTCTTGCTAGACGCTGTCAAATCAATCCACATCAGTCGTTCGTTTACAAACCTTACTGCAACTACGCTGGGTTCCATTTCTTTCCTGATGTAAAGCCCTACACCACATTGTGCTATTCCTGCTTTGACTCCTGACAGGCAGACCTTGTATTCTCCCACTTCCTCTTCTTTCTCACCCCTTACCCGAATGTCAGTAACAGCTAAAACGTCCAGCCCCATCTTACTTGCAGCCTCTGCCAGCTCTACCTTCTTCCCAGAGTAGCCCCCACTGATATTAATAGCTCCCCATCTCATTACCATTTGTTTGCCAAGTCGTATCTTAGGAGTCCCTGGTTTGTCAGTTAGAGGTGGGACTCCGTCACCTCCAAAGGTCCGAGGCATTTTGCTCTGATTGTTGCCAGCATCATATTTAAAGAACCAGGGAAGCAGGTTGCTGCCTTACTTGCCCCAGGTGGATTTGGTAGTCTTTGCCGTACGACCTCGACTCAGAATATGTCCGAGATGCCCTGGCTTATTCCAAAGTACACTCCTGGAAATTGAAATAACAACACCGTGAATTCATTGTCCCAGGAAGGGGAAACTTTATTGACACATTCCTGGGGTCAGATACATCACATCATCACACTGACAGAACCACAGGCACATAGACACAGGCAACAGACCATGCACAATGTCGGCACTAGTACAGTGTATATCCACCTTTCGCAGCAATGCACGCTGCTATTCTCCCATGGAGACGATCGTAGAGATGCTGGATGTAGTCCTGTGGAACGGCTTGCCATGCCATTTCCACCTGGCGCCTCAGTTGGACCAGCGTTCGTGCTGGACGTGCAGACCGCGTCAGACGACGCTTCATCCAGTCCCAAACATGCTCAATGGAGGACAGATCCGGAGATCTCGGTGGCCAGGGTAGTTGTCTTACACCTTCTAGAGCACGTTGGGTGGCACGGGATACATGCGGACGTGCATTGTCCTGTTGGAACAGCAAGTTCCCTTGCCGGTCTAGGAATGGTAGAACGATGGGTTCGGTGACGGTTTGGATGTACCGTGCACTATTCAGTGTCCCCTCGACAATCACCAGAGGTGTACGGCCAGTGTAGGAGATCGCTCCCCACACCATGATGCCGGGTGTTGGCCCTGTGTGCCTCGGCCGTATGCAGTCCTGATTGTGGCGCTCACCTGCACGGCGCCAAACACGCATACGACCATCATTGGCACCAAGGCAGAAGCGACTCTCATCGCTGAAGACGACACGTCTCCATTCGTCCCTCCATTCACGCCTGTCGCGACACCACTGGAGGCGGGCTGCACGGTGTTGGGGCGTGAGCGGAAGACGGCCTAACGGTGTGCGGGACCGTAGCCCAGCTTCATGGAGACGGTTGCAAATGGTCCTCGCCGATACCCTAGGAGCAACAGTGTCCCTAATTTGCTGGGAAGTGGCGGTGCGGTCCCCTACGGCACTGCGTAGGATCCTACGGTCTTGGCGTGCATCCGTGCGTCACTGCGGTCCGGTCCCAGGTCGACGGGCACGTGCACCTTCCGCCGACCACTGGCGACAACATCGATGTACTGTGGAGACCTCACGCCCCACGTGTTGAGCAATTCGGCGGTACGTCCATCCGGCCTCCCGCATGCCCACTATACGCCCTCTCTCAAAGTCCGTCAACTGCACATACGGTTCACGTCCACGCTGTCGCGGCATGCTACCAGTGTTAAAGACTGCGATGGAGCTCCGTATGTCACGGCAAACTGGCTGACACTGACGGCGGCGGTGCACAAATGCTGCGCAGCTAGCGCCATTCGACGGCCAACACCGCGGTTCCTGGTGTGTCCGCTGTGCCGTGCGTGTGATCATTGCTTGTACAGCCCTCTCGCAGTGTCCGGAGCAAGTATGGTGGGTCTGACACACCGGTGTCAATGTGTTCTTTTCTCCATTTCCAGGAGTGTAACTGGTATCCCGACTGTCGGGACCACTTACTTGGCCACTCATACGTTGCCCGTGGTTCATGAACTAGGACATGACTACAGGAACCTACACCATGAAGAATTAGTATAAATATTCAAATACCTCTCTCCCATGCGTGAACATTGAGACAGACGCACTGAGGGGACGTCTGCTCACTTACCCGTCTTCTCTAACACTCCCCGCATATGGAGGGCACGCGGAGGTCTTCCTGGACCCCGGTCGGAGGGGATGGTGGAACCACTTTGCCGTGACCAACCTCTCCACCCCAAATCTTGTGACACTGGAACGTCTTTGACTTTTACCTGCCTGTGCTGTCTCTCTGAGCCCCTACCCCGAAGTGGGCTTGGCACTAATGTACTACAGAACTACTTCCCAACTAAGATTTGGCCACGCTTTGCAGAATGGTGTGAGCAGGACTAGGAAACTTCATATGCAGATTCACATACACTACAAACATAAATACATTTTATGAAGCCTGTTACATTTCTTTCCACCCGTCCACATGGGTTCAGTTGCACCCGAGGCTTGCCGCGTCGTGCAATAAAATTGGCGGTGCAGCCGCCTCCGCTTGTATTTCCCCGTGCGAGCGAGCAGCGAAACCTGCTGCTTATAGAGCGGAAACAACTGTACCGTTTCATCGGGAGATTGTACCGACGCTCCAATCCGCAATTTGCAGCAGCCATACGAAGCCGGTAGACCGCGGCCAGCACAACTTCCAGTTGTTCGCGAACAGCAGTTAACTCAGCTACAAGCTCGCAAGCTAGCATAGTCATATTCATATTCTAAAGTGTTTCTTCCAAAGACTAAAACAAGCACAGGAATGGAGAGAAAGATCAAATAGTACGGGGTGTTCAAAAAGTCTCTCCGCAGTGCCGTATGATTGTTAGCCACGCTTGCCGTACGCCGGAGTGAATATACCGAAGTGAAACTCAGTGAAATACAAGTAATTAATTTCTTGAATATTTATTTTTACTTCCAAATTTTCACATTAAATGTTGAAAGTGTCCCCCTCTTGTTGAATACACAATTCAATTCGTCTTATCATGTTTCTAAACACAAGCTGTAACATTTCTTCTGTAACAGAAGCAGTGAAAGTGGATATTGCAGTTTTCAGTTCATCGATGGATTTTGGACGGTTTTTATTGACAGTTGCTTTCGCTGCACCCCAGAAGAAAAAGTCTGGTTTTTAGGTCAGGTGATCGTGGATGCCAAAGTCCCCGTGAAGCTACCCCATCACCAAAATCATCAGCAAGCAGTGACATTGGAACGCGAGCTGCATGCGCGGTTGCACCACCTTGTTGAAAATAACCGTTCAGTATTTCACTTAACACAAGTTCTCCTATGACTGGGTACAGAATATCACTGCAGTATCTTTGTGCGTTTGTTGTTTCGTTGAAAAATATGGGACCCACAATTCGACGTCTAGAAACTGCAATCTAAACTCCTATTTTCACAGAATAGAGAGGTTCCTTATGAATACGCAACGGATTTGCAGCACTCCAAATACGAGAGTTTTGCGAGTTCATGTACCCGGATAAATGAAACCACGCCTCATCAGCGAAAAACGTTTCATTTAGAATATCCCTTCCATTTTGTTGAACGAAATTTTTGAGCCATTGACAATAATGCAGTCTCTTGGCATGATCAATGTTTTTCAGTTCTTGCACGACTGTCACATTGTATGGGAAAAGTTCTAATATTTTCCTTACAGCTGTGTGGGCCGTTCCGATACTAACATCGATTTTCTGGGCGACTTTTATCGGTAATATCGAGTAGTCTATCTTCAGACAAAACGCTAGGACGACTTCTCGGTACATCTGTCACTGAATCCGTATTTCGAAATTTGTTAATCAAATTTCGCACAGTATCGCGATGTGCCAGTGTTGTCTCCGGGAAAACTGAATTAAATGTTTGACGAACTGAAACTGTGTATTTACCGCCAGCTTTGGACACTTGTTCGACTAAAATTACACGTTCTTCAATGGTTAGCATTTAACAATGAGGAAAACGAAACAAATGGACAAAGGAACTAAACTTAAGCGTTCACGTCAACACGGAACGACACACACCAACGATACTACAGACGCTGGCTGAGATAAACGAAACAGTGGAATGTTGGGAGAGTCCACTTGAAGAGAAGTAACCCAGGGCAGGCGAACAATCATAATGCACTGCGGAGAGATGTTATGAACATCCAGTACTTTCAGGGTGTTTCAGAAATGACCGGTATATGTGAAATGGCAATAAAAACTAAACGAGCAGCGATAGAAATACACCGTTTGTTGCAATATGCTTGGGACAACAGTACATCTTCAGGCAGACAAACTTTCGAAATTACAGTAGTTACAATTGTCAACAACAGATGGCGCTGCGGTCTGGGAAACTCTATAGTACGATATTTTCCACATATCCACCATGTGTAGCAATAATATGGCGTAGTCTCTGAACGAAATTACCCGAAACCTTTGACAACGTGTCTGGCGGAATGGCTTCACATGCAGATGAGATGTACTGCTTCAGCTGTTCAATTGTTTCTGGATTCTGGCGGTACACCTGATCTTTCAAGTGTCCCCACAGAAAGAAGTCACAGGGGTTCATGTCTGGGGAATAGGGAGGCCAATCCACGCCGCCTCCTGTATGTTTTGGATAGCCCAAAGCAATCACACGATCATCGAAATATTCATTCAGGAAATTAAAGACGTCGGCCGTGCGATGTGGCCGGGCACCATCTTGCATAAACCACGAGGTGTTCGCAGTGTCGTCTAAGGCAGTTTTTACCGCCACAAATTCACGAAGAATGTCCAGATAGCGTGATGCAGTAATCGTTTCGGATCTGAAAAATGGGCCAATGATTCCTCTGGAAGAAATAGCGGCCCAGACCAGTACTTTTTTTGATGCAGGGACGATGGGACTGCAACATGGGGCTTTTCGGGTCCCCATATGCGCCAGTTCTGTTATTGACGAAGCCGTCCAGGTAAACATAAGCTTCGTCAGTAAACCAAATGCTGCCCACATGCATATCGCCGTCATCAATCCTGTGCACGATATCGTTAGCGAATGTCTCTCGTGCAGCAATGGTAGCGGCGATGAGGGGTTGCCGCGTTTGAATTTTGTATGGATAGAGGTGTAAACTCTGGCGCACGAGATGATACGTGGACGTTGGCGTCATTTGGACCGCAGCTGCAACACGGCGAACGGAAACCCGAGGCCGCTGTTGGATCACCTGCTGCACTAGCTGCGCGTTGCCCTTTGTGGTTGCCGTATGCGGTCGCCCTACCTTTCCAGCACGTTCATCCGTCACGTTCCCAGTCCGTTGAAATTTTTCAAACAGATCCTTTATTGTATCGCTTTTCGGTCCTTTGGTTACATTAAACCTCCGTTGAAAACTTCGTCTTGTTGCAACAACACTGTGTTCTTGACGGTGGAATTCTAACACCAGAAAAATACTCTGTTCTAAGGAATAAACCATGTTGTCCACAGCACACTTGCACGTTGTGAACAGCACACGCTTACAGCGGAAAGACGACGTACAGAATGGCGCACCCACAGACTGCGTTGTCTTCTATATCTTTCACATCACTTGCAGCGCCATCTGTTGTTGAAAATTGTAACTACTGTAATTTCGAAAGTTTGTCTGCCTGAAAATGTACTGTTGTCCCAAGCATATTGCAACAAACGGTGTATTTCTATCGCTGCTCGTTTAGTTTTTATTGTCGTTTCAGATATACCGGTCATTTTTGAAAAACCCTGTACGTGAAGACTAAAACGACAACAATGCAAATCTCTGTCTTTCCTACATCTTTTACTTCTCATGTTCCTACTAGTGGCATGGAAGTTATGCCTCAGATGTCGTATTACATGTCCTACCTTCCTGTCCCTGCTGCTATATTCCTTTTCTCGTAGATTACACGGAGGATCTCCAAATTTCTTATAAATCTACCTAATTTTCAACACCATTCCGTAACACCAGATTTGCAACACTTCGATTCTCTTCTTTTCCGGTTTTCCTTTACTATGCGATTCTCTTCTATACAATACTGCGCTCCAAACGTACATCCTCAGAAACTTCTTCCTCAAATGAAGGTCTGTGTTTGTTACTAGTAGTCATCTTTCGGGAGGAACGCCTTCTATGCTTGTTCTAGTTTGCTTTTTGCACCCTCCTCGCTTCGTACGCCGTACGTTATTTTGCATCCATGATAGCAGAATTACTTCACATCGTCTATTTCAATGCCACGAATTCTGATTTTTGTCATTATTCTCATTTCTGCAGCAACCCTTTAATTTCGTCTTTCTTGTGTTTACGCTCAGACCATAATCTGTACCCACTGGACTGTTCATTCAATTGAGGAGATTCTGCAACACTTCCACATATTGACTTAGGATAGCAGAGTCATCTGCGAATCTGATCACTAATATCCTTTCGCCATGAATTTTAATCTTATTATGAACGTTTCTTAAATTTCCGTCATCGGTTCTGATGTGAACAGATTGAACAGCGGGAAACAAAGACTGCATTCTTCCGATACTTCCTTTTTAATCTGAGTACTTCTCTCTTGTTTTTCAATTCTTATTTTCTGTCTTGGGAGGTATACATATTGAATATTACATGAAATTTTGAATGATAACCGCATGTTGTTTTTGTAAATAACTTATTTAACGATCGATATCGGAGCCTGGAAGTCACATAATCAGGACAGATATGTTGAATCATGACATTAACCTTGCGACATGGACGGGATAGAATATGAATAAATGATGCAATTAGCGATTCGACAGATAAGCTGAAAGTATGGATTCACGATTCCTCAGTCGTGCCGTGAATCCGGACAGGATGGCAGTAAGCAAAACATAAACTTTTAACTATTAGTTCGTGTGTCACAAGCCATCAAAAAGTTCCATAAATACAGGAGCCCGCGATGCATGAAGATCCAGGCTAGAGAGTGCCCAGGTAAGGACTAGTGCGTATTTTATTTGGCTTTCTCTATAGTTTATAATTATTTTTCTGAGAATTTCAAACATCTAGCACTGTTTTATGTCGACGAACTCTTTTTATACGTTCACAGATCCTATGAGTTTTCTTAAGTCTTAACTCCAGCACGAATTGCAAGGTCAAAATTGCATTCTGGTGCCTTTACCTTTTCTAGAACCGAATCGGTCATCAGGAAAAAGATCTTTGATCTTCATCCCCAGTTCTCTGTTTATTGTCAGAAGCTTCAATGCATGAGAAATGAGGCTGAGCGTGGAAACGTTTTTGCATGAATCTGTCTCCGATGTTTTTAAAATGGTGTGGATGATATCGTGCTGAAAGTCGTGTGATATGTCTCGAGTGTCAGATTCTGAAAAATCTGTAAACTCTTAATAATCAATAAGATCTTTTCCGTTGTAGGCGAATTTAAATCCCATGTTACACTAACGGTACTTCGTATTTTCCTGCACATTTGTTACTATACAATAAAAACAGAAAACATTATTTATAGAACTGTGATTAATTTCATTTAAACAGAGAACTGCAGTACTGTATACGAGGACTGTGAGCAGTCACGCACTTCCCAGGACGAATATTTTTTAGTGAAGAAGCGGCCCATGTAGTTGTTACATGGACAATAATGTTATTGATCTGTGAAAGTTTTGCATTCACTGACGTAAGCAGTTTACAAGCAGTTTTTCTCCTTTCTGATACGTGTTTCTCCAACATGTTTGAGACGACCTTTAATTCAATCGAAGAGTTCGCAAATATCAAGACACATTAGCGACGAGGGACCGATTACTTCGCTCATCATGCTATATTTGAAAGGCAAGCGAATGTGGGAATTACTGCTGTTGCGGAAAAGCTTTTGATTCCGTTTTCCTGAGGGTAAACACAATTTAATCGACATTTCCCAAGCATTGTTCTGTACATCCGCGTTCTGAATAGCACTCTGACGAGCGAAGTACACTGGCGCGAGCAGTCCAGTAGCATTGTGTCTATTTATAGTCTGATGCAGACGACTGATGTGTTATTACTTCCTTGTACTAACACAAAGTACTTTAGCCATCTATTCGAACAAACGTAATGTTCATATTTAAGGGATTGAAACCATTTTCTCAATAAACTATTTACTAAACAAGAATTAACAGACAAATTCTGACGATCAAATGGCATTCGATACAATTTGCTATATAAAGAGACAGGTATTTTTAATTTCAAATGTTCTTTTCGTCCATCCCTGGAGCTTTCATAGTGTTGCATGGAAGTCTCGCACAGGGTCACATTACTCATTTCTAAAAATCAGTAATTAAAATCTCTGCAGCAATACAACCACTTGGAGAAAAATTCCAAAACCAGATCGCTGGACTGGAATATGTATGTCGACTTTTTTTCTGAGTCATCAGTCTTCTGACTCCTTTAATGCAGCACTCCACGAGTTTCTCTTGTGTGTCAACCTTTTCATCTTACAGTGGCACTTGCAACCTACATCCTCAACTATTTGCTTATTTGCTGGATGTATTCTAATCTATGTCTTTCTGTACTGTTTTTCACCCTCTACAGCTCCCTCAGGTACGGTGGAAGTTATACTCCGATGTCTGAACTGTTGTTATACTGGTCCTTCTTCTTGTCAGTGATTTCGATATATTCTTTTCCTCGCCAGTACTGCAGAAAAAAATTCTTATCTTGTTAGTCCACCATATTTTCAACCTTCTTCCATAGCACCACATCTGCTTCGATTCTCTTCTGTTCCGGTTTTCACTACCATACAATGCTGTGCTCCAGACGTATATTCTCAGAAATTCCTTCCCCAAATTAAGGAATATGTTTGATACTAGTAGACTTCTCTTGACTAGGATGCTCTTTTTGCCATTGCTACTCTGCTTTTGATGTCATCCCTGCTCCGTCCGTCATGTGTTATTTTTCTACCTAGGTAGCAGAATTCCTTAACTTTTCTCATTTCTGCTACTTCTCATCCGTTTTTCTTCAGTTTGCTCTTAATACCTATTCTGCACTCATTGGACTGTTCATTCCATTCAATACATCATGTAACTCTTCTTCACTTTCTCTGAGGATAGCATTGCCATCAGCGATGTTATCATTTATATTCTTTCGCCTTGAATTTTAATCCCACTCTTGAACTTTTATTTCTGTCATTGCTTCTTTTATGTATAGATTGAACAGTAGCGACGAAAGACTACATCCCTGCCGTCGAGAACTTCGATCTTGGTCTCCCAGCCTTATTGTTCCCCTTTGGTTCTTGTACATATTGTATATTACCAGTAGTTCTCTACAACTCACCTTTATATTACTCAGAATTTCGAACATCTTGCACAATCTGACAGGGTCGAACGCTTTTTCCTCTCGGAAAATTCTATGAGTGTTTCTTGATTTTTCTTCAGTCTTACTTCCAGTATCAAACGCAATGTCAGAACTGCCTCTCTGGTGCCTTTACTTTTCCTAAAGCCAAACTGATGGTCATCTGAGAATTCCTCATTTTTTTACATTCTTCTGTGTACTATTTTTCTCACGAACTTGGATACATGAGATGTTAAGTTGATTGTGCGATAATTCTCGCTCTTGTCGGCTCTTGCTACCTGCTGAATTGTGTGGATATGACCAGTCTCATGCATTCTGCACACCAACTTGAACATTCGGTTTGTTACCACTTCACCCAACGATTTAGAAATTCCCTTACGCCTTACATGATCATCAGACTTCAAAGCTCTTTTAAATTCCGATTCTAATAAAGGATACCAAATTCCTTCCCTATCGACTCCTGTTTTTACTATCACATCATCAGAGAAGGCCTCCCTTCAGTATACTCTTTTCCCCCTATATACTCTCTACTCAGCATTTAACATTAGAATTCTCGCTGCTCTCTCACTTTTGCAGCCCTTTCTTTTAATTTCTGCGAAGATTGTTGTGGCTTTTCTATAACATGAATCAGTCCTTCCAACAATCATTTCCTTTTCGATTTCTTTGCATTTTTACCGCACCTATCTCGCCTAAGCTTCGATGTAATTCCTACTTCTTTCGTTCCTATGTGACGTGTATTTATTTATTGCATAATTTTCTGAACATTTTTGTACTTCCTTCTTTAGTCGGTCAACTGAAGTCTATCGTCACTTACCTTCCTTGTATTTATGTTTTTCTTCTCAATATCTGATGGCCCTTTTTCGAGACGTACGTACATTCGTCTTCAACTGAACTGCGTGCTGAGATATTCATTATTGCAGTATTTATAGCCACACAGAACGTCAATCGTATCTCTTCATTCTTTAGCGTTTCCCTATTCCACTTCTTTGCGCACTGGTTCTTCCTGACTAGTCTCTTAAACTTCAGCATACTCTTTCATCACTACTAAATTGTCATCTGCTCCTGGATACGCCTTACAATTCGCCATCTGATTTTGAAAGCTCTGCCTGAACGTGATGTACTCTAACTGAAATCTACCCGTATCTCACGGCCTTTTCCTAGTATCCTTCTTCTCTTATGATTCTTGAACAAAGTTTTTTGAAACGTATAGCAGAACTCAATTAGTTTTCCTCCTCTTTCATTCCTACTACAAAGATCATATTCTCACGTAACTCTTTGATCTGCTCCTTTCCCTACAATCGCATTCGAATCTCCCATTGGTATTACATTTTCATCTCCATTTGCGCTCTGAATTACCTATTCAATATCCTCATACAATTTCTCTCTCTCTGTTCAACTTACGCTTACGACGTTTGCAACGACTTTCAAACTTCTGACGTTCAACGCCCCGGTTCGTGGAACATTACCCTTTCGTTGTTTATTCAATCTTTTTCTTATGGTCACGTCTCACTTTGCAGTATCCTCTCGGAGATCCAGAAGGGGGACTAGTTCCGTATATTTTTCCAGTGGAGAGACCATCATTACACTTTACCAATTACAGGCCACCTGTCCTATGGATAAACATTATGTATTTTTGATGCAGTGTCCCATTACCTTCTAAATCCTTTATACAGTTGGTCACTGCTGATTCTTCGACCTTAGGGGCAGTTTCCCAAGGCAAGGGCAAGAGAGTGCCCTGAACCTCAGTCCGTTGCTCCACCCACTTTGGCAAGGCCATTGGTAGTATGAAGCTGACTTTTATGCCGGAAGTCTTTGGTCGCCATTGCTGATGATTTTTGTTGAGAATTTTAGCAGTGACGGCGTTCGAATCCGGAAGCAAGGACGTTTTCATAACTCATCAAAGATGCCACCCCCTCTTTTTTTTATCCTCGGTGTATGGTGTGGGTGTAAGTCACATGACAATCCAAGTGCATCGTTGATTATTTCACTCAGTTTCTTTTATTACAGAGGGCAAGCCAGCCTTCTGACCGCACACGCTGAGCTACTGTGCCAGCGTCCCTAGATCACGAGTAATCGCTCCGCTTATGTACTAGTGTGCAAAACTTAAGAACGGAAGTAACGTTCTGATGATGTGTTACTGACAAGTAACATAACCTCTACATAGAAATAACTGATATGTGTAGTATAGAAGGTAACTGAAAGAAATGCACAATGAGACAAACAGATGTGGAACTCTTATTCAGACAGTAATTACACTGTAGTAACAGCAATTTATAGCTGATAACATGTCAGGAGTGATGCTAAATGCTAAAATTATAATGTGTTAAGTTTCAGTTTAGTAACTTTAACACTTTTCAAAATTTGAACGTTTTACATAAAAATCATCGGGGCAACAGAAAGGAACTAGAAACTTCAAATTTATATTCAGATTCCTTTTATTTTATTTTAATGAAGACAGCATGCTGGATTTCACGAAGTAATATTTTGGTTGAAATTCATGATTTTCTTTTTTTGTGTCATAAAAGTACGGAAACAAGATGGATTAAGTAAGTCTTTCGATAAGGCTAGGATGTTTAGATTTAGGTAGAATGCAGATACGCTATAATAACAAAGATTTGAGAAGTTTCCAAAAGGTAGCTACAGAACTATAGCTGTAGCGTCTCTCCAAAGGGCATGTTCAGAGCTCATCTATTGCAAGCAGTGCAACTAAAATAATTCTCTCGCCAAAAGTACTTAACCTTGCCACATCAGCATTTTATTACACCAGTGTGCTAATTGCACAATTAAATTGAGAGTTTCATCGGGCTTCAGCGAATGAAGCAATTAATTATTTAGTAACTTGAAGTGGTGCTCTACTAGCCCCAGCAGCTAGTCAGGAAGGCAAATTTTGCCGGCTGCGCTTTCGGCGGGCCGCACAGCAGCCATATAAATAAGAGCTCTGCTAGCTAGTCAGGCCACAGTACTCTCCTAGATTCGTATCAGTATGCGCTCCGCGTAGGAAGCCGCGTCGTGTTTGTGCAGTTGCAAGAAACAGCCTTGGATACCATATTACGTAACTCGGCATGCACGTAACAATGAGTTGGTACTGGGGTAAAGTGTTAATTGCGGAACGACTTCAGTGATTTATTCTCAGTTTGCGTATGTCGTATTTTCACGTGTCGCCGCAGGACAGACCTACTTGGTTCAAATGGCTCTGAGCACTATGGGATTCAACTGCTGTGGTCATCAGTCCCCTAGAACTTAGAACTACGTAAACCTAACTAACCTAAGGACATCACACACATCCATGCCCGAGGCAGGATTCGCACCTGCGGCCGTAGCAGTCGCACGGTTCCGGACTGTGCCAGACCTACTATCATTACTAGCGTGGCGTTTGATGACTATTAACATCGAATTTTGACGAGCATTCACCTCTAACATTTACATCGATAACGATTATTGAACAGCTTCGTTATCTAGGAATAATAGGATCCACGCAATAGACTCTGAGCAGCTCTGATAGTACAAGAGCTGATAGTAGCATTTCTTGGGTAAACTTTTGTCTGGAACTTTACTTTTTATCGTTTTCAGAATATAGTGTAAATTGTTATAGTAAACTGCATTTTCCATGAATCCCAGACATCATCCTAAACCCTCAGCTAATGAACTTCAATGATCAGTAACTCTATTTCTCCATCAGAGTAGGCACAGCGAACTTTAATTACAGGCATCACGTTTTTAGTTATCACATTCTGGTTGCCAACATTGTAGTTGGAGAGCCTGTCTTGAGAACGGCAACACCAGAAACTTTTCCAACCGCCGCCCCACACCCTGGATGCTACAAAAGGCGAGGCTAGGTTCCTAATAGGGTGTGCGATCAATACGGATGGCAATGCATGCTCTGCAGCGTGCTCCCGTACTGGCCACAAGGCTGCTGAAGAGTTCTTGTGTCAGAGCTTTCCATTCCTGCACCTACAGTTTTCCCTCCTGCAGGACGGTCCACGGACGCATGTGGACGCTCTGCCATACGCCTCCCCAACGCTTCCCACACGTGATCAGTGGGACTTAAGTAGAGGTATGTGACAGGCCAGTCCGTTCGCTGAATATCCTCTGGTTCCAAGAGGTCTCCACTTGCCCTGCTCGACACTATTGCGCTTTGTCATCCATAAAAATGAAGTCACGGCAGACTGCGCGTCTGAAAAGACAGCACGGAGTGCACAGTGTCAATGACATTGACCGATGAGTCTACCGTGTTTAGAGATTTGATAGTTAGTAGCCGGAGTATGCTGATACATTACCTCCATTCTTAACAATCATATACAAACATTCGCTCGACGAAAGATCCGTACCCAAAGACTGGAAAGTTCCACAGGTAACATCAATATTCGAGAAAGGTAGTAGGGGTAATCCACTAAATTACAGGCCCATATTGTTAACGTCGATATGCAGCAGGATTTTGGAACACGTATTGTGTTCAAAGATTATGAATTACCTCGAAGAAAACTGTCTATTGACACACAGTCAACAAGGGTTTAGAAAACATCGTTCCTGTGAAACACACACCGGCCGGAGTGACTGAGCGTTTTCTAGGCGCTACAGTCTGGAACCGCCCGGCTGCTACGGTCGCAGGTTCGAATTCTGCCTCGGGCATGGATGTGTGTGATGTACTTAGGTTAGTTAGATTTCAGTAGTGCTAAGTTCTAGGGGACAGATGACTGCAGCAGTTAAGTCCCATAGTGCTCATTGCCGTTTGAGCCATTTTTTGTGAAACACATCTTGTTCTTCATTCACATGAAATGTTGAATGCCATTGACAAGAGATTTCAGATAGATTCTGTATTTCTGGATTTCCGGAAGGCTTTTGACACTGTACCACACAAGCGGCTTGTACTGAAATTGAGTGCTTATGGAACATGGTCTCAGTTACTTGATTGGATTTGTCATTTCCTGTCAGAGAAGTCACAGTAGTAAATGATGGAAAGTCATCGAGTAATACAGAAGTCGTTTCTTGCGTTCCTCAAGGTAGTGTTATAGGTCATTTGGTGTTCCATATCTATATAAACGATTTGGGAGACAATATGAGCAGCCGACTTTAGATGTTTGCTGATGCCGCTGCCGTTTGTCGACTAATAAACTCATCAGAATATCAAAACAAATTGCAAAACGATTTATAAAAGATCTGAATGGGGCGAAAATTGTCAGTTGACCCTAAGTAATGAAAAGTGCGAGGTCATCCACATGAGTGCTAAAAGGAACTCGTTAAACTTTGGTTACACTTTAAATCAGTCTATTCTAAAAGCCGTAAATTCAACTAAATACCTAGGTATTACACTTACGAACAACTGAAATCTGAAGGAACACACAAAAAATGTTGTGGGGAAGGCTAACCAAAGACTGCGTTTTATTAGCAGGACACTCATAAAATGTAACAGACCAACTAAGGAGACTGCCTACACTACGCTTGTCCGTTCTCTTTCAGAATACTGCTCCGTGGTGTGGGATCCTTACCAGATAGGACTGATGGATTACATCAGAAAAGTTCAAAGAAGGGCAGCATGTTTTGAATTATCGCGAAATATGGGAGAGAGTGTCACAGAAATGATACAGGATTTGGGCTGGACGCCATTAAAAGAAAGGCGTTTATCGTTGCGACGCAATCTACTCACTAAATTCCAATCGCGAACTTTCTCCTCCGAATGCAAAGATATTTTGCTGACACCGACCTACCTCGATAAATTAAGGTAAATCAGAGCTCGTACGGAAAGATATATAGGTGTTCGTTCTTTCCGAGCGCTATACGAGATTGGAATAATAGAGAATCATGAAGGTGGTTCGATGAACACTCTGACAGGCACTAAAATGTGATTTGCAGAGTATCCACGTAGATTTAGATGAAGATTATGCCTCCCACACTGTGCCACTTTGACCAATAAAACGATGATTTTCGACAATTCTCCTAGATGTATTACATTTTCCCAGCTCCCGCCATTGGCTCAAATGGCTCTGCTTAAGCCTAATTAACCTAAGGACATCACACACATCCATGCCAGAGGCAGGATTCGAAGCTGCGGCCGTAGTGGTCAGGCGGTTCTAGACTGTAGCGCCTAGAACCACTCTGCCACGCCGGCCGGTTCCCACGATATGAAGGAACGTAATTTACTCAATAACATTGTCAAGCACTGTCGTTTTGGTGGTCCAGGTATTATTGTGTAGGGAGGCATAATGTTGCATGGGCCTGTAAATCTCAAAATTTTTGTCCACGTAAGTGCTTATTTTCAGCTGGAGCATTCCATCCTGATTTCATTTCTATGTATGGTAATGTGCGAACACATAGAACAGAGCGGTTTGAGGAACCCTTGGAAAGAGAGGATATTCGGCGAATGGCCTGGCTTTCCTGTTCCTTCGACGGTAGTCTGATCGAGTACAAGTGAAATGGGTTAGGGAGACGTACTGGAGCACGTGCACAGGCGCCAGCGACTGCCAGCAGTTGTCAACCGCAGTGGTGGAGAGCCGGCCGGAGTGGCCGAGCGATTCTAGGGGCTACAGTCTGGAGCTGCCCGACAGCTGCGGTCGCGGGTTCGAATCCTGCCTCGGGCATGGGTGTGTGTGATGTCCTTAGGATAGTTAGGTTTAAGTAGTTGTAAGTTCTAGGGGACTCATGACCTCAGAAGTTAAGTCCCATAGTGCTCAGAGCCATTTGAACCAGTGGTGGAGAAATGGAACGCCGTACCTCAAAAACTGTTTACCAACATTATGAGCACGTCCCAGAGCAAGCACTGCCTTTCTTTTGTCATCAGTCTTCTACCTGGTTTGATGCGGCCCTCCACGAATTCGTCTCCTCTGCCAATTTCTTCATCTCGGAGTAGCACTTCGAGCCTACATCCTCTGCCATTACAGACAGTATTAAGAACCACGATCCACCTTTTGTAACGTCCAGCGGACCATCATAAATCGCGGTGACCTCATTGTGATTACTGCCTTTAAATAAAAGTGTCGTTTATGTTGGCATGGTTTTGTGTTTCTTTCAGTTTCCTTCTGCTCTGTACTGTAGTGTTCTTTCTACTTACGGTCCAAGACTTATCGAGCATGTTACTTGGTAGCGACACATAATACGAAACTTAGTTTCATGCTTGAATTTTGCACGCCAGTGTAGTTCATATACTGCCTAGAGCTGGCTCCTAACAACTTCAGACAATAATCTACACATAACGCAGAAGGAACACATTGAGCGTCAATATGGGAAAAAGCCACACCTAAAGACCGCTCTCAAATTTCCACGGAAATAAATCCAATCGCCGGCCGAAGCGGCCGAGCGGTCCTAGGCGCTTCAGTCTGGAACCGCGCGACCGCTACGGACGCAGTTTCGAATCCTGCCTCGGGCATGGATATGTGTGATGTCCTTAGGTTAGTTAGGTTTAACTAGTTCTGTTCTAGGGGACTCATAAGCTCAGAATTTAAGTCCCATAGTGCTCAGAGCCATTTCAACTATTTGTAATGCGCCTCTCCCTAAACAGTACTTCTGCGCTCAATAAATGGCAACAGTTACCTAGAAGAACTGGATAAGGGCTAAACAGAATTCGAAGCCAGTGAATAGGAACGCACTTCTGATTCTTGTAGTCTTTCCGTGTTTGAAAATTAACTTCGTTCATCACGGAGGATGGCTAACTCCCGCCCTCAGTGAAACGCTGTAAAACACAATTTCCGCCGTATACTGTCCGTGAAATGACAGCTTAGCCATATGATGGCTGCAGTTAAGCTCCCCGATCTCCAAACGTTTTCATTAATACACATTTACTTAGTCAGAATCAGGAGAAGAATTCTAGCACTTCTACGTCTACGTATACATACATACTCCTCAAGCCACAGAACTGTGTGAGGTGGAGAGTACCCTGTACCACTACGTCATTTTCTTCGCAAATACAGCCCTAATTTCTCGGCAGCAGAATCGTTCTGCAGTCAACTTCAAATGTCGCTTCTCCAAACTTCCTCCACTGTGTTCCTTGAAAAGAACGTCGCTTTCCCTCCAAGGAACCTCATTTGAGTTCCCGAAACATCTCCGTAATACTTGCGTGTTGATCGAACCTACTGGCAACATATCTAGCAGTCTGTCCTTGAACTGCTTAGAAGTCTTTCTTTGGTCCAATCTGCGGCAGATCCCAAACACTTGAGTGGTAGCCAAGAATCGGTGGCACTAGCATCCTAAATTCGTTCTTCTCTACTGATGACCAACACTTTTCCAAAAGTCTGGCAATAAACCGAAGCCGACCATACGTCCTCTCTGCCTCAGTCGTCACGCACTCGTTCCATTTCATATTGATTTGAAACGTTACACATAGATATTTAAACGACGTGACTTTGTCAAGCAGGACACTACTAATGCTGTATCGAACATTACGGGTTTGTTTTTCCTACTCATCCGAATTAACTTAAATTTTGTATATCTAGAACTAGCTGCTATTTATCACACCAACTAGAAATTTTTTCTAAGTCATATACCGACGACATCTTGCCATTCACCATATCATCAGAAAACAACCGCAGACAGAAAATAATAACAGTCATTTCAAAAATGGTTCAAATGGCTCTGAGCACTATGGGACTTAACATCTATGGCCATCAGTCCCCTAGAACTTAGAACTACTTAGACCTAACTAACCTAAGGACATCACACAACACCCAGCCATCACGGGGCAGAGAAAATCCCTGACCCCGCTGGGAATCGAACCCGGGAACCCGGGCGTGGGAAGCGAGAACACTACCGCACGACCACGAGATGCGGGCAACAGTCATTTCACACTTGCCTGGGTCGCATCTGATGATACACCATCTGATGATACACTTGCCGCTGACGAACACTCGCCGTCGAGGACAGCATATTGGATTCTGTTACTTAAGAAGTGTTCGATCCACTCACACATCTGGGAACCTCCTCCCTTATGCTCGTACCTTCATTAACTGTCTGCAGCGCTGCACCGTCTCAAGTGCTTTTCGATAATCTAGAAATATGGTATCTGCCTGTTGCCCTTCAACCATAATTCCGAGCATATCATGTGAGCAAAGGGAAAACTGAGTTTCGCACGAGCGATGCTTCCAAAAATGGTGCTGATTCGTGGACGGAAGCTTTTCGGTCTCTAGGAAACTACCGGAAAGTAGAAATACAACACAAATTGATGACAATTTTTATACTACAAACGACGTGTTTAGAGGGTTGCCTCCATTATCGTCGGTTGGATCATCGGTTAAGATATGCGTTCCTGGTTGCTGCAGCTAAGCATCTACCATACGTTTTATTTTGATTTTGTTTTAGTAAGATGCATACTGCAGAGTATTGAGATGTGAGTATAACGTACAACTGACCATTGCCCATTGGCCATCGGCCATTTCCTGCTACCGCTAAAGATCTGTCTTTCCTGCCAGGGTCGTCACTGGTTTATCTTCCCCAGTTGGTGCGAAAATTACTCGCGCTTCAGATAAGCCTAGGGTGTTCAGACGGCGGGTGGTAAATCCTATGATTATTACCTTTCTTGATTTTCAGATATTACAGTATAGCATCAACATCAAGAGCTCAGATGGAAACCCAGTTCTAAGCAAACAAGGTAAAGCAGAAAGGTGGAAGGAATATACTATACAGGGTCTATACAATGGCGATGTACTTGAGGATAATATTATGGAAATGGAAGAGGATGTAGAGGAAGATGAAATGGGAGATATGATACTGCGTGAAGAGTTTGACAGATCACTGAAAGATATAAGTCGAAAAAAGGCCCCGGGTGTAGACGACATTCCATTAGAACTACTGATAGCCTTGGGAGAGTCAACCCTGCCTAAAGTCTACCATCTGGTGAACAAGACGTATGAGACAGGCGAAATACCCTCAGATTTCAAGAAGAATATAATAATTCCAATCCCAAAGAAAGCAGGTGTTAACAGATGTGAAAATTACCGAACAATCAGTTTAATAAGTCACGGCTGCAAAATATTAACGCGAATTCTTTACAGAAGAATGGAAAAACTGGTGGAAGCCGACCTGGGAGAAGATTAGTTTGGATTCCGTAGAAATACTGGAACACGTGAGGCAATATTGACCCTACGACTTATCTTGGAAAATAGATTAAGGAAAGGCAAACCTACGTTTCTTGCATTTGTGGACTTAGAGAAAGGTTTTGACAGTGTTGACTGGAATACCCTCTATCAAATTCTGGATGTGGCAGGAGTAAAATACAGGGAACGAAAGACTATTTACAATTCGTACAGAAACCAGATGCCAGTTATAAGAGTCGATGGGAATGAAAGGGAAGCAGTAGGTGGGAAGGGAGTGAGACAGGGTTGTAGCCTATATTCGATGTTATTCAATCTGTATATTGTGTAAGCAGTAAAGGAAACAAAAGAAAAATTCGGAGTGGGAATGTAAATCCATGGAGAAGAAATAAAAGCTTTAAGGTTCGCTGATGACATAGTAATTCTGTCAGAGACAGCAAAGGACCTGGAAGAACAACTGAACGGAATGGTCAGTGTCTTGAAAGGAGGGTATAAGATGAACATCAACAAAAGCAAAACAAGGATAATGGACTGTAGTCGAATTGGTTCAAATGGCTCTGAGCACTATGGGACTTAACATCGGAGGTCATCAGTCCCCTAGAACTTAGAACTACTTAAACCTAAGTAACCCTGAGGGATTTACATTAGGAAATGAGACGCTTAAAGTAGTAAATGAGTTTTGCTATTTGGGGAGAAAAATAACTAATGATAGTCGAAATAGAGAGGATATGAAATGTAGACTGGTTATGGCAAGGAAAGCGTCTCTGAAGGAGAGAAATATGTTAACATCGAGTATAAATTTAAGTGTCAGGAAGTCGTTTCTGAAAGTATTTGTATGGAGTGTAGCCATGTATGGAAGTGAAACGTAGACGACAAATAGTTTAGACAAGAAGAGAATAGAAGCTTACGGAATGTGGTGCTACAGATGAATGCTGAAGATTAGATGGGTAGATCACATAACTAATGAGGAGGTATTGAAGAGGATTGGGGAGAAGAGAAATTTGTGGCACAAGTTGACTAGAAGAAGGGATCGATTGGTAGGACATATTCTGAGGCATCAAGGGATCACCAATTTCGTATTGGAGGGCAGCGTCCAGGACAAAAATGGTAGAGGGAGACCAAGAGATGACTACACTAAGCAGATTCAGAAGGATGTAGGTTGCAGCAGGTACTGGGAAATGAAGAAGCTTGCACAGGATAGAGTAGCGTGGAGAGCTGCATCAAAACAGTCCCTGGACTGAAGACCACAACAACAACAACAACAGTATATACCGGGAAGAGAAGTTATTGAGGTGGATCTGCTGGGGCGGTTGGGAAGGCTGGCAGTATTTGCGAGACATACTGAAGTACGCAAATGTTTTTCTTCTAAATTACGATTGGAACGGGAAATAAATTAAACGGCACGGTTCACAGAAGTCTTCTACCTGCCATCAAATGCACATTTTTTTTCTTCTTGTGGCAGATGCCTGGCAGCACTGTCATAGGATCACGCTGGCCAAATAACGTGACTATGCTACTCCACGGCGCATTGGCCCGTCCTCGTGTGCACGAGTGGGAGAGCGGAGTGTGTGGGCGGCAGGTGCGTATCTGCGTTGACGGATGGCCCGCCGACGGCTGCCAGATTGGGGGATTGCCTCCACGCGTCACCTTCCCACCGTATCGCACAACTGCGAGGGCTGCCGGGATTTGCGCCCACAATAAATTGTACTGCTGGCTGCCTACAGGAAGTCCGGCAAGGGGCTGCAGGACTTTCTCTCTCTAGCTGGCTCCTTCCATTGTATATCTCTGCTGCTATAAATTCCATCGTGAATCTAACTAGCTGTAATCATGTCAGGTACTTGCTGCTTTCTCGTCATAATTCGCTACTGGTATGTTTTTGTGTCTGGCTTTGTTCCCTGAACTCACTCTCTTTTACATCAAATTATGAATGTTAATAAAGGAGCAGAGATCAGTGCGGAGCACAGATGCCATTGCAAGGAATATAAAAGAGGAACTAACTTGGTATGGACGATTTTAAGAAACAATTGGCTCATAGTTTCTATTAGAACACTTCCATGGAGGACAAACGCAAAACAAATTACATTTCAATTTTTATTATCATGGGCGACGCCTTTCGAGGGTTGCCACCCTCATCGTTGGGTGGCTTCAGTGGTTTATGTAAGCATTCCAACTTCCTGCAGCAAATCATCGACTATGGATTTTATTTTGTTTTAGTAAGTTGCGTATTACAGAACACTGTGATACTAGCATAACATACCAATGACTACATACAAAAACAAAAACCATGAAAATGTTGTATAGGTACATCAACAATATACATTAAACAAACGACATGAAATAACCCATATCAAGAGTTACCAATCTTCACACGTAATAAACTTCTGCAGTGTATTTTCATTGACAAGGCTGAGAGATTGAATTTTTATTTAAAGCTTCGTTCGCCAATAGATGACACACAATAGCTTACTTCCTCTCCCTCAAACAATAAAAGCTATGTACACCAAAACTCAACATCCACTTCATCAAACTGTTCCATTAATTAAATTTTTGTCTTGATGTCTGTCATGGTCCTCACTCCGAAGCCTGATTTGATACAGCTCTTCATGCTAGTCTTTGCAGTGCAAGCTTGCATAACTACAGCAGCCTACATCCATTTGAGTCGCCTTATTATATTCAAGCCCTACTCTCTCTTCAATTTTACCCCCACCCCCTCGCCTGCCAGATGTCGGCTGATAGCCATTGCAGTGCTAATATTGTTCCAAAGTACAATACAAAATTAATGCGGACACACCGGGCCAGCGACTTTGAATGGTAATATACATAATTTACGTACGAGTACCGGTTGTAGACAGATGGTTGACGACGAATGGAAGTTTGGGTCTAGTCGTGAGTCGAGCTGGGTTGCCTAATAGCAAGGCGACCGCTCGTGATAAGCGGGAAATACAGGTTCGAGTCCCGGTCCGGCATAGATTTTCATTGGACGTGAAAACACCTTTCAGCCGTTTAATTTCCAGACTTATTTTCTTTGGCTACCACGTCATCTGCAGGTCCCTAACCGTCGTATAGGAAGGTTCTGGTCAAAACAGGGGCCAGCATTCGAACAGAGGTTTCTGTAGATTTCTGCTTGCTATAGCGATCACTTAACCATCATTTTCATTGTCGTCGTTCCATTGTAAATTTGATGGTTGTCCATATTCTCAGCTGCGAATACATTTCATGTATTTCATAACGTCTGTAATCTCATGCATGTCCGAAGGAACTTCGCATTGTACTTTGGAACATCACAGGCACTGCAATATCGAAAATAAACTTCTGTTGCGAACGAGGCTGTTTTGCTGAATTCTAATTACTGCCTGCCTGAAAGCAGCTGACATTCGTCGGGAAGTAGTCGCAAATGCCGAAAGGAAGAAATTGGAAGAACTGTTGGACATACTCCAAGACGTATGCAGTCAGTATCAGCCAAGGAAAACCGGACAAAAACTGTGGGCAGTCAAAACAAATCATCTGCAAGCTGGGGTAAAGCCAGCAGAATGCTTGCCACCCAGACACAACTCAGACTGGACCACATGGAGACCACCGAACGGGCTACGAACTACATTGGCAAATCTAAGGATAACCTAATGAAATGGGATTCCTACAACGGCAAACAGATTGAGAATGTGGAGAACTACAGAAAAGTAAACATCTATGTTGTCCTGATTCTTTCAACGAGCAGAAGTTGTTCAAAGAAGAAGAAAATGCTGTAGCAGTTTCTCGTTTCAGAAAAAAAGGTCAGATTTCGATTTTGTAAAACTGTATATACAAACATTCATTCTATTTCGTTATCTCAATTTGTAAATTTATAGAAACTATGTGTGTGCTTCTGACTATAGTAAATAAATACATTGTACTTCAAATTTCGAATGGAGGACCAGAAAATTTCAACTTTTTCTTCATCAGAGGTTTTTCCGGTCAGAAATGGGATCATTTCTTTAATGGTTAATTTGGGAATGCTAGTTCACATTCTCCACCATTCCCATCTCAGCGTTTGACGTATTACAGTTGACACGTCTTTGAATAAATGAGTATTCTACGACACTGACAATCTGCGAGCTATGCGAAGTATATTAATGTGAAGCATGGGAAAAAAGCAAGAGGAATTTTTTAAGTTTCATCCAACATGAGTCGAGAAGTGGCTCAACACCGGAACACTTAAAACAGAAAATGATATGACGACAACGCTAGTGGTAATGATGGTTGCGTAGCGAATTTGATATTCGACAGTATCACAGTTGTCAATAGCGTCTGAAACAGGAGTTTCTGCGAACAGCATGAAGCAGAAACGTCTGGAAGTCGAGGTGACCTCTTTGATTCTTGAGATGAGTTGTTTTTACTTCCCTCTCGCCTTTTACGGCGCCGCCAGCCACTGTGACGGCCATACAACTACTTTATTGCGAAATATCTCGGCGCCACGAAGAACAGTATTAAGCGACCGGGACAGAACGAAAGACAGTCTTTCTCCTGTTGTCTGTCTTATCACCCATGGCTGCTCAAGAGAAGACCAGAAAAAATAGTTCCTCAAGAAATGTAGAAGGTGCATGTCAGTGATCAGTCTGACACAAGTGAACGAGATTTACTTCATACTCTGTACGAGGACAACCAGGAAGTGCGACTACTCAGTAAGACTTGGTACGTGAAGCAAAATAGCTATAGATCAAAATACAGACATAAAAGTCAAATATATTAGGAAGCGCCAATAAAAAGAGAAATATACTTAAATGTAATGGTATATGAATCGTTTTCTGTCGGTACTGATATTTTTAATCAACAGGTTGTCGGGAAAAGAATCGCTATGAATAAGAAATAACTGTTACTGAATCATATTAAAACGATAGAACCAATACTGAGAACAAAACAAGACAAAATCACTATCATTTAGGCCTAGAAAGTGCAAAAGATCGCACGAATGTACAAAATACCAACAGGTATCAATATAAAATAAGGGTAAAGTAAGGGAAGACGCACAGGAAAGAGAGTCAAAGTAGACAAGCATAGGGCAACAGGAAGAGTATATTCCGACAGGTTGATAGGTGAAGAACAAGAACAAACGCAAAATGGAAGCATGGAAAATCAGTCCTAAATTTATGAAGAGGTATGCTATGACATGATTGTAGTTGGGCATTAAATGACAGAAAACGAGTTGCAGATGATTTCTTTTCAGTTTTGCTCGTTGGAAGGCATTTCTCCATTTCTTCCTGCAATGTAACAAGTTATTCAATTCTGCGTTCTTCTTAGACTTGAAATGAATACTAATCCTCAGTAAAAGTTGTATGAACACGCAAAACTACTTGCAACCAGAATGTCAGCAGTGTGTTATGCTCTTAGACTCCTTTCATCTGTGTGTAACAACCAGTGTCTTCTAGTTACATAGTTCTTTGTTTACTGGGGACAAATACACAAAATATAAAAATACATACATGAAAACAAGTTTTTCATCACCTAGTTTTCCGAGAGTTCTGGAACCTGTACAGAAAATTGGAACAGAGATCAACATAGACATCATTTCAGCCCTTTTTATTGCTCATACAAAACTACACATTGCATGTTGTATCAATATACAGCGAGACCTTCAGAGGTGGTGGTCCAGATTGCTGTACACATCGTATCGATGTAGCACGATCTCTTGCATTGATGCATGCCTGTATTCGTCGTGGCATACTATCCACAAGTTCATCAATGCACTGTGGGTTCAGATTGTCCCACTCCTCAATCTTGATCTGACGTTGATCCCTCAGAGTGGTTGGTGGGCCTCTTCGTCCAAAAACAGCCCTTTTCAATGAATTCCAGGCATGTTCGATAGGTTTCGTGTCTGGAGAACATGCTTCTCTATCTAGTCGACAGATGTCGTTATCCTGAAGTCATTCACAAGATGTGCACGATGGGGGCGCGAATTGTCATCCATGAAGATGAATGCCTCGTATATATGCTGCCGATATGGTTGCACTATGAGTCGGAGGATGGCATTCACGTATCGTACAGCCGTTGGTACAGCGCCTTCCATGACCGTAGGTCAGCCGTACATAATGCCACCCCAAAACAGCAGGGAACCTCCACCTTGCTGCACTCGCTGGACAGTGTGTCTAAGGCGTTCAGCCTGACCGGGTTGCCTTCAAACACGTTATAACACTAATACTGGAGTTGCCTGTGCGTACGTGTGCTACACTATTTCCGGATAGCAGAATTTTCTAACTTGTCATAAAGAAGTCAATATAACACTCTAGCAGCGCATTTGCCAAGTGTGGCATAAATTAACCAAAAGTGTTACCCTATTGGAACATTCTGAAAGTTTTTACCGTATCTTACCTAACAGACACAGGGAACTGAACGTGAATTTCGTAATGGTAGCAGTTAGTAGATACCAGAAAGACTAAAATTTTGCAAGAAGTTACAGTAACAGAGTTCTTGTAAATGACATAATAAAACAGTCGCCAACCTAGTTATTTTGAATGAATTTATCTTTACTCCTGCAAAAGGAACTTTCATTAATTCTTTTATTCTTTTTCATTAAAGTGCAATGAACACGTGCAATAACCAAACGAACTACACAGCGAATAGCAGTAGTTACAAACAACATACGTAAGCAATCATAAAAAACAATTTGGACTTTATTCCTGTTGACCATAATCTTCACTTTTACCTTTCACTACTCGAGTACAGAAATTGTTTGCAAAGGCTTACACAATATTAAGTGGCATCTGATGAGAATTAAAGTTTGGCTAACACACATATGCACATCACAAATGCAATAAGATAGCGCAGAGCATATATATATATATATATATATATATATATATATATATATATATATATATATATATATATATATACTCCTGGAAATTGAAATAAGAGCACCGTGAATTCATTGTCCCAGGAAGGGGGAACTTTATTGACACATTCCTGGGGTCAGATACATCACATGATCACACTGACAGAACCACAGGCACATAGACACAGGCAACAGAGCATGCACAATGTCGGCACTAGTACAGTGTATATCCACCTTTCGCAGCAATGCAGGCTGCTATTCTCCCATGGAGACGATCGTAGAGATGCTGGATGTAGTCCTGTGGAACGGCTTGCCATGCCATTTCCACCTGGCGCCTCAGTTGGACCAGCGTTCGTGCTGTCCCAAACATGCTCAATGGGGGACAGATTCGGAGATCTTGCTGGCCAGGTTAGTTGACTTACACCTTCTAGAGCACGTTGGGTGGCACGGGATACATGCGGATGTGCATTGTCCTGTTGGAACAGCAAGTTCCCGTGCCGGTCTAGGAATGGTAGAACGATGGGTTCGATGACGGTTTGGATGTACCGTGCACTATTCAGTGTCCCCTCGACGATCACCAGAGGTGTACGGCCAGTGTAGGAGATCGCCCCCACACCATGATGCCGGGTGTTGGCCCTGTGTGCCTCGGTCGTATGCAGTCCTGATTGTGGCGCTCACCTGCACGGCGCCAAACACGCATACGACCATCATTGGCACCAAGGCAGAAGCGACTCTCATCGCTGAAGACAACACGTCTCCATTCGTCCCTCCATTCACGCCTGTCGCGACACCACTGGAGGCGGGCTGCACGATGTTGAGGCGTGAGCGGAAGACGGCCTAACGGTGTGCGGGACCGTAGCCCAGCTTCATGGAGACGGTTGCGAATGGTCCTCGCCGATACCCCAGGAGCAACAGTGTCCCTAATTTGCTGGGAAGTGGCGGTGCGGTCCCCTACGGCACTGCGTAGGATCCTACGGTCTTGGCGTGCATCGTGCGTCGCTGCGGTCCGGTCCCAGGTCGACGGGCACGTGCACCTTCCGCCGACCACTGGCGACAACATCGATGTACTGTGGAGACCTCACGCCCCACGTGTTGAGCAATTCGGCGGTACGTCCACCCGGCCTCCCGCATGCCCACTATACGCCCTCGCTCAAAGTCCGTCAACTGCACATACGGTTCACGTCCACGCTGTCGCGGCATGCTACCAGTGTTAAGACTGCGATGGAGCTCCGTATGCCACGGCAAACTGGCTGACACTGACGGCGGCGGTGCACAAACGCTGCGCAGCAGCGCCATTCGACGGCCAACACCGCGGTTCCTGGTGTGTCCACTGTGCCGTGCGTGTGATCATTGCTTGTACAGCCCTCTCGCAGTGTCCGGAGCAAGTATGGTGGGTCTGACACACCGGTGTCAATGTGTTCTTTTTTCCATTTCCAGGAGTATATATATATTCTTTTAAATGGTTACTTCAGGTTTCTTTAACTATAAAACTATTCAGTTTGGTTTCTTCCTGATATAAAAGAATGAAATGGGGGCCCACAAACCATCCCTTCTTTATACAAGCAAACTATATACACATTTCAGAAATATTTTGCATTATGATAAAAGGTGAGTTATTGCTTCACTTGAGATCATTTATCTTGCAAAGTTTTAACATTATTTGTACTGAGAATACTCTCTACAACTTCAGAAATGACTTCAAGTAAAAGTTCAATTTCAAATAGCATCAAAATCAAATACCACACCACTTGTGAAACAAGTGATTTTCACTGACAACTTTTATACTGCTGAACATTAAAACACTGATATTTGTAAAATAGAAGCAAACCAAAATACATTGGAGATTTTTTTATAAGTTCATCAATAAGTATCTCCCTTGATTTCAATGAAACCATTAATCTGACCATCCACATTATGTATTTTTGCATTCAGAAATAGGGCATAAGCAAATAACACAGATCATTGTCTGTTTTCACACACATGATACTCGGTGTTCAATAATTTTGAGGAGAAGACCCTGTTAGGTACCATGAAAGGAATAAATTCATGGTTCGAACACAAAGTTCAGCAATATGTGAATTATTATTGCAAATTAAATCACACAAACTGTTATACAGTTCTAACCTCTTGGATCTGATGAAGTGGTGGCGCAATACAGGTGGTGATCACGTGGCGGCTGCCTGGTCTCTCCTTTGGCAGTAATATGCTCTATTTAGTTCTTCCTGGCGACGTGAATATCATTTTTAGAGCCATTTCAAGTGCGAGAGCACCATTTTACAGCCGCAATGACACCCGAGGCCATTCCATCTCAAATTAGATACTGGGTGCCTCGCTCGGCACCTGTACTGTAGACTGGTGGGCTGCTGGCTACAGTTACACCTTTTAGATAGCGCCGCACCATTTCTGTAGCGAGGGGAATCACTATGTCTTTTATAATATACAATACAAAATCCCTAAGTATGAACAAATTTTTACGTTGCTGTTTCTAATATATAAACAAACATATTTAATAAAATTCCATTATTTAAGCATACAGTTATAGTTCTACAAACCATATTTTGCAAATTCCTCTTCCTTACAGTAATGCAAACACATGAAGCACTAAAGAGTAAACACTTTATACTTCACATAATATATTACACTGTATAAACTACTCACTATCGAATATGGTGTTAAAAAGTCTCCGACGATTGTCTGGTTGAATACATCCACTCATCGGTGAAGAGAACGTGATGCCAATGCTGAGCGGTCCATTCGGCATGTTGTTGGGCCCATCTGTACCGCGCTACATGGCGTTGTGGTTGCAAAGATGAACCTCGCCATGGACGTCGGAAGTGACGTTGCGCATCGAGCAGCCTATGGCGCACAGTTTGAGTCTAACACGACGTCCTGTGGCTGCCCGAAAAGCATTATTCAATATGGTGGCGTTGCTGTCAGAGTTCCTCTTAGCAACAATACAGGCCCTTTGGCGGCCTGAGCGAGGCGTGTCATCAACAGTTCCTGTCTCTCTGTATCTCCTCCATGTCCGGACAACATCACTTTGTTTCACTCCGAGACGCCTGGACACTTTTCTTGTTGAGAGCCCTTCCTGGCCCAAAGTAGCAATGTGGACGCAATCGAACCGCGGTATTGGCCGTCTAGGCATGGCTGAACTACAGACAACACGAGCCGTGTACCTCCTTCCTCTTGGATTAATTGGAACTGATCGATTGTCGTACCCCCTCCATTTAATAGGCGCTGCTCAAACATGGTTGTTTACATATATGAACGGGTCTAGTGACATCTCTGAACAGTCAAAGGGACTGTGTCTGTGATACAATATCCACAGCCAACGTCTGTCTTCAGGAGTTCTGGGAACTGGGGTGATGCAAAACCTTTTTTGGTGTGTAGTTTTCAAACTACAGAAAACGACCATGAAATATAACCAAAACAATATCCAAGCTCAAAGATCTGTTGAAAACACTGACCATTTCAGCTACACCATTTGAGTACATTTAAAGTCTGTTGTACACATCAAAAATAATATATGTAATTTCTAAACAAACAGGTTTGTCCATGATCATGGAACAAGAGCTAGACTAAATTTAATCATAAAACTCAAATAACATTTTATGTGAAGGTATAAAACTGTACAATAAATTGCTTAAGCAGATTAAAGAGGTTACTAAAAGAAACTTATTTAAAAAGGTAGTTAAAAACTAGTTGCTAAGCAATATAATTAATATGCTGAAGGATTACTTACAGAACATAAACTATAGGTTTGGTAAAACATGTAACATATGTAAATAATGAACACATCCTCTTTCTGAGCTCGACATCCCACTCCTGATAGAGGATGCTGACTCAGTTTTTTCAGGGTAACAAAGGGCGAGTTGCTGTACACAAAACGGAAACAGACAATGTTGCTACGCTCCTGACATAAGCTGACAGTGTATCTAACACTATGCTATGCAATAATGTATGCTTTTGGTTTTCGGTGGTTTCCCAAAAATAACAAAAATAACTTCAGCCAAAGCCGGGGTGGTTCCTACTGTAAGGCCACGGCTGCCTGTCCCATCTTTGTCAGACTAGAGCTGCGTGTATGAATTATTTTTCCTGTTCTCAAATTTTACTGCCAAGATGTGGAAAATCCCTGCAAAAGTGATCTACGGACGAATAAAACTACTACCACTACCACTGCTTCACCCGGCCATGATTGCTGCGCGATAAGCAAAGTTTAGAAGTAGGTATCTCTTCTCTTTACATTTTTACTGATCGTCCGAAACTTCGTGTTTCATCGCAACTTCGAAGTACAAAAAAGTTGAACAATAGTGCTTGTATAAACTGCATCCCTGCCTTAAATTCACCTCAACAGAAACTTTCATTATCTACAATTCAGTTTTAGAGATTTTGTTAATTTTTTACAACAATTTAATTCTCAGAAGAAACAGCAACGAGATGTTGTTAATTTTACAATTTACTATTACTAATTACAAACAAAAACGTTACTGGTTTTGAGCCAACAAGTGCATCGCCACACTGTCTTTCACTTTACAAAAATTTCATTTAGCTTATGATGAACAAGAGATGTTGATTGTTTTTAGTTATAGTGGAAGTTTGTTGGAGTGTTGGTTCTCACAGACAACAACGAAGTTCGAAAAATATATTTTTTACATTAGTTGGACCTAAAAATGATGAAACAATCTTTAGCCCCAATGCTTTAAGGGTTGCGGGCATCTTAGTCCATCTGACACTAACGAAAAGCTTCTCAAGATCCACTTCTGCTTTTTCTCCAGCCCGCTTTCAACTACTACGAGCAAAGTCAGTTACTACTATGGTGCCACTTCTATTCCTTCAACCATGCTTATCTTCGTACAAGAAACCTTAAATTCTACTTTGTATTCTTATACACAATATTACTGTCATCAGTTAACATTAGTGATCTACCACACAATTGCTCGACAGTTTTCACATTTATCTATTCTTGATTTTCATTGATAAAGTGATGAAAATGCTGTTGTGGTTGAGTGCAGACGACCTACATCTACAAACGCATTCATACTCTACAGTGCACTGTTAATTGCTGTCCTCATTGCACCGCATATTCGAGTTTCTCCTCCTTCCATTCACGTATCGAGAGCGGAAAAAGTGACTCCTTAAATTTATCTGTGTGTGCTGTAATTTGCCGGATAATATCTTGGTGGTGCCCCACGGGAGCAGTACGTTAGAGTTTCTAGTATACTCCTAGATTATCCATTTGATTCTTTTTCTTGGAATCTTCTAAGTAGACTTCGAGGAATAACTGGCGTCTATCCATGATCAGTTTTCTTTATTCAGCAATAACATGTCGCTCTCCCGTGGAGCAAACAAATTATTCGTGCTGTTCTTCCTTGTATGCGTTCATTATCACCTGTCAATCCTGCCTGGCATGAGTTCAAACATTTGAGTTATGTTCTCTGACGGGACGGAGGGGGGTTTTGTAAGTTATCTGCTTTGTAGAATGACTGCATTTACTCAGTATCTTACCTTGAGCTGTTGAGTGGTACTTAAGATAAGTAAATAAATTAGTGAAATCAAAGTGAAGTAGAAATTAGAAAATAAATGAAAAACTTGGTTTAGTTTAGAAGAATTACATACTGGCAAACAGCGGGCAGAGCAGAAGAGACAATGACCGTGAAGTCAGCAAGTTCAGAAGAAGCCATCGGTCTCCCCACATAAGCGGACGCTGTCGATTCAGCCGTCAGGGCATCGCCCGACCGGCTTACGTGTTTCTCAGTTTCACATGTGAGCAAAGGCCCTCACCTACATTCCAAGAGGCAATGACCGACTTTAAGAAGATTTTCAACGTGACGGAAGAGGCAATGACCGTGAAGTCGTTCACCTCCAGCGAACTGAAGTGAATAAATATGCGAGACGCAGTGGGGCCGAGAGAATAAGAGTAGCAGTAGTTTTCAGTCAGTTTTGGTGCTGAAGACCGTCATGCAAGAAGAGACTACATCATACACAGACGCACCAAATCCGACGCTGTAATGGAATAGCAAGCAGCAGCCTCGGCGCCAGAAGACAGAAGTTAAAAGGTATTTGAAGTCTGATTTTTACGTACCCGGGTGACTCGTGAGGACGGGAAGGAGACGGCCTCACATCAGCAGTCACCTGTGAGCTCGTGATGAAGGTCTGACAGCAGAAGACTGCCAAGCTGGGGTCCGTTGTTCGAGTCCGGGACACTGGCCTTCCCCCGCCGCGCCGCTCCGCTGGCCGACGCACAACACACGCCGCCGCTTAGAGAAGAGAAACACTGGGACGCCACATCCAAGGTATCACCACCCGATGCACGACTTCGCTCTCAATAATTAAACGGGCCACCGCACGAGGCGCGTCTCCAGTCAACTGGGCGAGACGGCGACACGAGATACACACCGCCACGCGTAATCAGACGCCGCCGCTAACGCAGCATGAAGGCTTTGCAAACGACACAGCTGCCGCTCTCCGAGCCAGAACATCCAGTAAGCAAACAGTTGTACAAAACTTTCAATAAAAGTTATCTTGTGTAAAAATGCTGTTTCATTCTACCTCATACCCGAGCCAAGGAAGAACCCACCCTGCCCACATCTTGTTAAGAGAGGAAAATTAATTTATTTAGTATTTTCACCCTGACATAATGCCTTACAATTAAAAGCCCATTGCAGTAATGCTCATCCTGACAATTTACTAGCATCAAAAGATAAAACTCTGTTACATTTAGTGACAGAAGTGCTACAGAGCCAAAGTCTGTCACCTGCTTTACCGACAACTGAGCTAGTACAAATATGATACTTTCCATTTCATATCCGCAGAAAATTATTGCATCCAGGTTTTGATATAAGTAGAGTTAGTACAGTTGCGACTCATTGACGCTTTAGTCAATGAGTACTACTTATCTACTTTTTGTGACGAGCACAATGTTATAATTTTGAACAGTCAAAGCAAGTTACCAATCTTTCAAACGTTATCGATTAGTCACTGGATATTCATGTAGTTTCTTTGGGATACTACTTCTCATAGAAAATTGAGCCTATTGTTGAATTTGTTATTAATGGGCAAAATTAGCAGCTAGTGAAGCGTTACGTTGCCAGGGAGCAGATGGCGACCTTAATATGGTTAAGCTTACACGTAAGTGTGGCATCGTTGAAGTAGTGTTTTGGCAGTTAAGTTGGACCCGTGGAACTTTGCTTTTAATCTTCAACCTGTGCACATTTTATGAATATGTCTATCTGAAAATAAATGCTGGATCAATCCATTGTAAGCCAGGCTTTGGAGCAGCTGACTTTTTTTTCTTACCTTTGCATATATAGTTCTCACTGTAATACCTTCCGTGCAATTGCAAATCATGAGCATGTGATGCAATTATTCCTAATGGAACTGGTCATTTCCCTTGTGGTATTAGGTTTTACAACCAGACTCGTTCACTACGAATTTTTTATCTGCGTACTGTCACAGTCTTGTTGCCCTACAATACGAAAGCATATCACTGCATGACGACAGCTAATGATGATGTTTTTACTTATTATATACTGAAAATTTAAGTCCAGCCATTAAAAGTTTTTCAACACGAAAATTTTATTTTAAATTAAGGTCTAGGTTGTTACCAGACTTCCCTGGAAAGCTTGAAGTTACGTCTACATTATCAATCGAATCACAAGTTACATTTTATTATATACCTCATATGATCGTAATTTCATTAGTGGAATTGATGTGGTACTGATTGAAATGGAATTCGGAAGTGTAAGAAATACTAGACCACCTTGAATCAGGGCTTTCAGGATGTCGTAAGAGTAAAGCGTGAGCTCGATATAACATGATCGATGTCTTCGGAATGCATGCTGTTTGGCGTGGGGCAAATGCTTGAGTTACGTCATTATTTATGGGCTGCTTTACAAGCTTCTCGGTTAGTGTGTACAGTGTACATTAAGCGGAGTTTTGATACGCGGTCGAGCGCGGCCAGTGGTGGAATATGCAGCGTGTTAGCTACGTACTATCTGGAATGAGCGACGCTTACTTCTACATTATTAATATGAACTTAAATTTCGTCAGATTACTTCTACTTGAGACTGTGTACAGATTTTTTATTTAAGCCACATTGTTGAAAGCCATTAAAGGAAAAACTTTATCAAAGTACGTTCGATCGTTGTGGGAAAAGAATCTACTTATTGTGTTGAAGGATAATGAAGTTGTGAACTGTCGGAGTTCTGTATATAATCATCCATATCAATCAAAGTACTTCACTGAAAGTCCCATTTCATGTACCAGGAAGTTTCTCTACGTAAGATACAGGAAAGCGTGAAGGCTGACGGGTTGATAGATTCCAGCAACACGGTCCTTTCGGTTTGTGTAAACTTTTAAGAAATAGAACTGCCTGTCTATAGTCAGAATACCCGATAGTCCTCCACGCTGAGCTTCGTCATAATACATAAGACGAACTCTCTCATTCTTGTACCAGAAGCAGCATTTCAGAGCAGAGACGGTCATTCACTGACAAATGATTTCAGCAAAGCTTTTCAGATTTCTTTGGCAGATCTGTTATGCATGGCTGGCGTTTGCAGGACTACAGGAGCTAAGGACATTCGCATCTGTTTGATTTTTAACAGAAAGGCTCAACACTATGTGGAGACGAAGATATTAAAATTATTTTCTACAAAATAAAACATCTACTCATAGTTAACAAATATTATTAATTCAGTTTAATCTGTTTCGCTTCTCACAGTCTATAAACATAAATTTCAACTAGACCAGAAATCTTAATACACTACTGGCCACTAAAATTGCAACACCAAGAAGAAATACAGATGATAAACGGGTATTCATTAGTGATGCAGCGTCAAGGGTAACCGCAGCCATGGTCTCCAAGCTGATAGTCCATGCTGCTGCAAACGTCTCCATCTGTTTTCTCAGTGATCGAGACGTGGGTGCACGATCCGTTACAGCCATGCTGATAAGGTGCCTGTCATCTCGACTGCTAGTGATACGAGGCCGTTGGGAAGCAGCACGGCGTTCCGTATTACCCTCCTGAACCCACCGATTCCATATTCTGCTAACACTCATTGGATCTCGACCAACGCGAGCAGGAATGTCGCGATACGATAAACCGCAATCGCGATAGGCTACTATCCGACCTTTATCAAAGTCCGAAACGTGATGGTACGCATTTCTCCTCCTTACACGAGGGATCAAAACAATGTTTCGCCAGGCAACGCCGGTCAACTGCTGTTTGTGTATGAGAAATCGGTTGAAAACTTTCCTCATGTCAGAACGTGGTAGGTGTCGCCACAGGCGCCAACCTTGTGTGAATGCTCTGAAAAGCTAATCATTTGCATATCACAGCATCTTCTTCCTGTCGGATCAATTTTGCGTCCGTATCACGTCCTCTTCGTGGTGTAGCAATTTTAATGGCCAGTAGTGTATATTAGACGAACGCCCTAGTTCTTGTATCAGAAGCAGCATTTCGCGGCAGAGACGGTCATTCACCGATAAATGATTTCAGCAAAGATTTTTAGGATTCTTTGACAGATCTGTTATGAATGACTGGCGTTTACAGGACTACAAGAGCTAACGACATTCACATCTGTTTCATCTTCAAGAGAAAGATTCACCACCAGATGGACGATGAAGACTTTAAAATTATTTTTTGTAAAAGGAAATATCTAGTCATAGTTAACAAATATTTATAATTCAGTTTAATCTGTTTCTCTTCTCATAGTCTATAAACATAAATTTTAAGTAGACCAGAAATCTTAATAGATATTCCATTAACTTTTTAACTTGTGAAGCAGCATTCTGTTACACAGATGTTTAAATATTCGAGTTAGGTGTAGTGTAATGTTAATGATGTTCGGCGTCTTCAACTACCCTTCGTGTTTTTCTCCAACCACTGAGTACAAATTTTTTGTTCAAGAGATCTGCGACATACTGTGGCAAAAATCGCAACTTTTACTTGGTAATTCTTCTTCAGCAAAAGTGTGTTTACACTGGTGTTAATTAGTTTTTGGGGAAGGGGGTGGGGGTTCTGTCTTTTGTTGTGTACGTTTCGCATCACTTCAGTGTTTCTTTGTTGGATCCTTTTTGCTGCCTTCTTCCCTTGTTCAAGCACTATGGGATTTGAAATCTGACGTCATCAGTCCCCTAGAACTTAGAAATAATTGAACGTAGCCAACCTAAGGACATCAGACACATCCATGGCCGAGGCTTGATTCGAACCTGCGACCGTAGCGGTCGCGCTCTTCCAGACTGAAGCGCCTAGAACCGCTCGGCCACTCAGGCCGGCTCTTCCCTTGTAACAGACGAGATGGTACAGACACTTTCTTTCGGAGACGCCAGAACCGTAGACTGTAATCCCTGTTTCTCAGTGTACCGGCGTCTCTCAGACACCACAGTCATAGTTGGAGCTGGTGCTTTCTCTCTCCCTTTCTGTCTTTCTCTCTCTCGCTCCCTCTCTCAGTCTGTCTGTCTGTCTCTCTCTCTCTCTCTCTCTCTCTCTCTCTCTCTCTCTCTCTCTCTCTTCTCTCTCTCTCACACACACACACACACACACACACACACACCTTGATCCGTAGGATTGTGCGCCTCTAGTACGGCGCGCTCGGTATTGCAACGCAGACTTCGTTAACTGCTGTTCCTCCAGCTCCAGTCCGCGTTGCGGAACCTAGTCGGCACAGTGTAGTTACAAGCTTTGTGGCACCAGGCGACTCGACCATATGTAAAGCGGACAATTGTCATTAGACAGTCGCATGGGGCTACTTGTCTCACTGGTAGCCCGGTGCCTTTGTCAGCGTGGTCAGTGGGAGAGGTGTGTGGAATACAGGAGCAGCGCACTGCGCGAGCCGGCTTCCTGCCGGCTTCTGTGCAAGGTGCTCAGCTACAGCTATTGCATGTTATGACCTGGCGCCAATTCACATTTGTACTCTTGTATGTTCTAAGGAATGACGAGATTCGTTTGAAGTTCTCTAACGCTATAGATACAGCAATAAGGAATAGCGCAGCAGGCAGCACAGTTGAAGAGGAATGGACATCTCTAAAAACGGCCATCACGGAAGTTGGGAAGGAAAACATAGGTACAAAGGAGGTAGCTGCGAAGAAACCATGGGTAACAGAAGAAATACTTCAGTTGATTGATGAAAGGAGGAAGTACAAACATGTTCCGGGAAAATCAGGAATACAGAAATACAAGTCGCTGAGGAATGAAATAAATAGGAAGTGCAGGGAAGCTAAGACGAAATGGCTGCAGGAAAAATGTGAAGACATCGAAAAAGATATGAGTGTCGGAAGGACAGACTCAGCATACAGGAAAGTCAAAACAACCTTTGGTGACATTAAAAGCAACGGTGGTAACATTAAGAGTGCAACGGGAATTCCACTGTTAAATGCAGAGGAGAGAGCAGATAGGTGGAAAGAATACATTGAAAGCCTCTATTCTCTTCAGTCGTCGTTGGTCCCGTTCTTTTTCCGGCCTCAGCGATGTCGGAGATTTCTTGTTTTGTCGGACTCTTGATATTCACGGTACACTCGTGAAATGATCATACGAGAAAATCCTACTTTATCATTACCTCGGACATCCTGCGTCCCATCGCTCGTGAAACTCACCAAAGTCTTGATTACCTGCCATTATAGCAGAAGTAACCGATCTAACAACTGCGCCAGACACTTGTTGTCTTATATAAGCCTTACCGACCGCAGCCCCTATTCTGTCTGTTTAAATATCTGGGCATTTGAATATGCGTGCCTATACCAGTTTCTCTGGCGCTTCAGGTAGCCTTTTTCCAACAGACAGTAATATCTTCCGCCAACGGAAGCTGCTGACTGACAAGGAATATACTGTTCCGTCCATTGATTACATATGTAATTACGCGCACCTTCCGCAAGTAAATCGTATCGTTACTCCCTACTACTATACATACCTATAGAAAGCTTCCTAACTCAATAATTCGTACCTTTAGCAAAGCATTGAGCAAACCATTGCCGTACATGTACATAAGATTTACAACTAACCGTTCCTTACGAAACTCGAAAAATGATTCGTTTACTCTCATACTGGCGAGTGACCGGAAGCACTTGGGCATTGTTTGACACAAATACCGAGACAAATACCGGAAAGATTCTGCTCTCAGCTCCAGAAAACCAGTGATGAGTAGGGGCCACGATTTACTGCATCAACTACTATCGACAGCAGTATCCCTTACAACAGTATCGGTCTGAACGACACCACACTAGTTCAAAGACACAGCAATTAATTATAATCTGACAGAAGAAACTGTAGAAAAAATCCTGTTGTTTAATATTGCATTCACTTAATCCCGCAGAAAAAAATTATCTTCTCAATTACAATGTGCGTAGGTTCGATATGCGGAACTCTGCTTGTGCTCGTCAGCGGGTCGCCGGCTTTTTAAATCAACGGATGTGCTCTAAATCATAGTTCACGAATGTCGGAAACTAACCCTCCAGAAAATCCAGTTCCAGGTATTTTTGAATGAGCAGCACTTGATGAAGGTACACAAACAATTGTTTATAAGGTTATTTCTCCACAGTAGTTAATTAATACCAAAAGTAATCCACAGTCTATATAGAATTGCTTTATTTTATCACATTTTGTGTAATTTGTAATTCTCGCTCATAAAGAATGTGTTTCTACGAACCGTGAATCGTTTGATGAGAGTGTTCACCACAGTGTCAAGGTTAAAGTTTTCTACTTCTTGTTTGTAGCCATGCATGAGGGTGTTGTTGTTCCATTTCTCTTGCATCGCTGTGGTAAGCAGCATAAGTTCTTAATCTTTTAACGGCAGAGAAAGAACATTATACATAGCAGGAAGAAACTAGTATAGTTGCAAACATCTTTATCAATTTCGTCGTCTTTGGAATCAATCCGCTGACGTGCCTGTTCGAGAAGAAGAGCACTAGGTCTTCCGTTTTTAAACGACATAATTTTGAGATTTACACACATCTAACATATTTCTGTGTGAAATTAATCTTTCTAGGGCAAAATTATCCTTATAAAATTCTATTACATAACTGCAATCTTTAGTTCTGGAAAGAAGAAATGTCTCTATTTCTTTGAAGTGAGTCATAGCAGCTTCGGAAAACTGATCCTCGAAACAGTGAATCACAACATCTAAAATTATCCTGTGATAATGACGAGGGCTGACAATAACATAGGTTAGAGAACCGTAGTCAATTTTTCGAGAAATATTTCGAACTTCTGGAACTTTCGGATTTATGACATCGAATGTTTTGGTCAATTTCAATGAAGATCTGCATACTTCATCGAAACTTTAATCAGTTCGAGATAACTTCACATCTCGAGCACTATTAATGTTATTTATGGCTTTTTGGAGCTTTAGAGAGAAATATTGCAAGAAAACATTCAAAATTTCAACTGGCTCCAAAATTTTAATGAGAGGTGTAGTGATAAAGGTAAATTCGAAAGAACACAGAAAATTCAGAAAACCTTTAGCTTTAGCACCGGCATCGATTTTTCTAACTCGACTTCCTTAAGTTGACCGTTCGTAATTCTCAAAACTAAATTTTCAGTGAATGTATTAACAATATCACGTCATGGGGCGTAAAGGCCGAAGCAACACAGGATAAATAAAGTCAATAAAATTCTTCTGGTTTTGTGACCGCATTGTCAAAATGTAAAACTACCGACGTTTTGGTCACTCTTGCAAGTGACCTTCTTTGGGATGTTTTTTCTTCATAGTAAACGGAAACACCCCGTGGAAGGTCACTTGCAACAGTGACCGAAACTTGGGTAATTTCACATATTGACAATGCGGTCACATACCCAGAACAATTTTATTGACTGTGACAATAGCGGCGGAAGCCGACGTTTAGAGGATGAATAAAGTTAGCACCTTAGGTACTTAAACATCGCTAGTCACTTGGGGGACAAAATTCGTGACTCCTTATGGATTTGAAAGATAGTCGCTCACCATGTCTGAGTGAATGAATATCTACCGACGCAAAACGGGTGGTTTACGTCTCTGTCGGCCGTTATCCATAGGGCGGAAAACATAAAAATATGTTTGACGTTTCCGCGAGAATGTAGTGCTGAGAAGTTGTCTGTTCTTTCTGGAGAACTGAGAACCGCAAACCGCTCTTACATGTGCCAACACTAGAGCGGGATGTCAGAATTGGTGTAATTGGCAGCTTTGAACTTTTCTCTAATTTTGATGTTTTTCTTTTATTTTATTTATTCTATAGCATGTGTGAATGCATTGTTTCGCGGCGAGATGAATTAATAAAATCTCCTCGGGTTTACAGCAGCGGCAGGTGGTTAAAATCCCACGAGCTTTCGACCGAGCTCTCCCCGGTCGTTATCGAGTGGTAAGACTGACTGCTGTGTCTCGCGTGGATCTGCACGGAGATAACTTGTCCTCCGATGTGTGATGGAGTTCGCAGCAGTTAGTGCTTTGCCTCCCATGCATGCCGATGTAATGCGTTTTCACATGTAGATTGTCTTCTTGGGTGTCTCCTCAGCACAGTTCTGCAGTGCTAGCTATGCAGCGAGCAGGTGTGGCCAGCGGGTGGTGACGCTGCGCGGCAGTTTGCGGCCCAGCGTCCGGATTTGGGCGTTGTGTGACCGGCCAGCACGTTCGTAAAAGTTGCGGGCGGCCGCCTGGAAGAGGTCACGGAGCAGAGGTACTTCTGCGATGTCGTGAAGATGAGCGGAGGGGAAATCGTAAGGCAGGTGCAAGGCCAGCCGAAGGATGCTATTCTGCAGTGTCTCCAGCTTCTTCAGGTTCGTGTCGGCGGCGTTCCCCCAGACGACGGCGGCGTATTGGAGTACAGGGCGGAGCAGCGCCTTGTAGAGAGTGATTCCAAGACGCGGTGGTAGTCGGGAGCCGGGGTTCAGCACCGGGTACAGGACGCGAAGCCGGTTTCGCACTTTGGCCTTCGCGGATGTGCGGAACCCACGTGAGCCGGCGATCGATGGTGACGCCGAGGTAATGCGCCGTGGGACGCCACGGGACAGGGCTACCACCGACGGTGAGCGGTTGCAGACCTGCAGAAACGAGTCGCCTGGTGACGACCAGGAACTGCGTCTTGGCCCCATTGAATTGTAAACGCCACTTGACGGCCCAGGCTGCCAGGGTGTCAACGGCGAGCTACAGACGGCGGCGCATGAATGTGGGATTGAGGCTTCTCGTATAGAGAGCCGTGTCATCCGCGTACGGGGCGAGCCGCACACGATCGATCTTCGGCGCATCAGAAGTGTACAGCGAGTACAGGAGTGGCCCCAACACCGAGCCCTGCGGCACACCGCCGACTGCTGTGTCGCCGAGGAGGCGTCGTTATATAGCCGCACTGCTGGCTGTGACGTCACTGGCGCCCTCTACCTCACCATATACGATAATGTTTTCATCCCGCGTCCGTCGCGCACGTTTCAACATCGCGATAGCCGGGTCCCGGGCTGTGCTGAGCTGCAAACCACCGTTCTTGTTGATGGTGTTTTCAGAGGTTTTTATTTCAATAGCTTCTTTTATGACGCTATACCAAAACCCTTCGTTTTCATAATGACAGGTGTTTCGTCGAATAGAATTCGGTATTCATTTTCTAGGGCGTGTTCTGGATAGCGTAGGTGTAAGCAGCTCTCGTGTTCTGTTCGGCACTGCTCCACAGTGCGTACTGTGGAGCATGTTTCTTGGGTTTGCTGAGCACCCCAGAAAACTCCTGGGAGCACCAGAGTACCCACGGATTCGGCACCCCTGGTCCAACAAATCTGACATCCTCATTTCCATGGTGCAAGCAGACCATAGCTATGGGGGGCCAAGTTCGTGGGCACCGCTGTGCAGAAACTGGAGTTGGAAGTCGAGTGTACGTGTGTGTGTGTGTGTGTGTGTGTGTGTGTGTGTGTGTGTGTGTGTCTGCGTGTGCGTGTGTGTGTGTGTGTGTGTGTGTGTGTGTGTGTGTGTGTGTGTGTGTGTGAAAGAGAGAGAGAGAAAGTAGATCGTGTCGAGAGACATCTGGGTGGAATAATGAGTGGAAGAAAGTTATACTAAAGATTAGTCAGTATTGAAAATCAGGTGTCAACTGAGGGGAAGAACTGCAAGTGCAATTGGTCAAATAATTAGAGGAAAGGATGATACTGAGTCTTCTACATCTACATCTACATGACTACTCTGCAATTCACATTTAAGTGCTTGGCAGAGGGTACATCGAACGACAGTCATACTATCTCTCTACCATTCCACTCCCTAACAGCGCGCGGGAAAAACGAACACCTAAACCTATCTGTTCGATCTCTGATTTCTCGTATTTTATTTTGATGATCATTCCTACCTATGTAGGTTGGGCTCAACAAAATATTTTCGCATTCGGAACAGAAAGTTGGTGACTGAAATTTCGTAAAAAGATCTCGCCGCGACGAAAAACGTCTTTGCTGTAATGACTTCCATCCCAATTCGCGTATCATATCTGCCACACTCTCTCCCCTATTACGCGATAATACAAAACGAGCTGCCATTTTTAGCACCCTTTCGATGTCCTCATTCAATCCCACCTGGTAAGGATCGCACACCGCGCGAGTGTAGTGTAAGCTGTCTCTTTAGTGGACTTGTTGCATCTTCTAAGTGCCCTGCCAATGAAACGCAACCTTTGGCTCGCCTTCCCCATAATATTATCTATGTGGTCTTTCCAACTGAAATTGTTCCTAATTTTTTAACACCCAGGTACTTAGTTGAATTGACAGCCTTGAGAATTGTACTATTTATCGAGTAATCGAATTCCAAAGGATTTCTTTTGGAACTCATGTGGATCACCTCACACTTTTCGTTATTTAGCGTCAACTGCCACCTGCCACACCATACAGAAATCTTTTCTAAATCGCTTTGCAACTGATACTGGTCTTCGGATGACCTTACTAGACGGTAAATTACAGCATCATCTGCGAACAGTCTAAGAGAACTGCTCAGATTGTCACCCAGGTCATTTATATAGATCAGGAACAGTAGAGGTCCCAGGACGCTTCCCTGGGGAACACCTGATATCACTTCAGTTTTACTCGATGATTTGCCGTCTATTACTACGAAGTGCGACCTTCCCGACAGGAAATCACGAATCCAGTCGCACAACTGAGACGATACCCCATAGGCCCGCAGCTTGATTAGCAGTTGCTTGTTAGGAACGGTGTCAAAAGCTTTCTGGAAATCTAGAAATACGGAATCAACTTGAGATCCCGTGTCGATAGCGGCCATTACTTCGTGCGAATAAAGAGCTAGCTGCGTTGCACAAGAGCGATGTTTTCTGAAACCATGCTGATTACGTATCAATAGAGCGTTCCCTTCGAGGTGATTCATAATGTTTGAATACAGTATATGCTCCAAATCCCTACTGCAAACCGACGCCAATGATATAGGTCTGTAGTTAAATGGATTTCTCCTACTACCCTTCTTAAATACAGGTGCGACCTGCGCAATTTTCCAATCTGTAGGTACAGATCTATCGGTGAGCGAGCGGTTGTATATGAGTGCTAAGTAGGGAGCTATGGTATCAGCGTAATCTGAAAGGAACCTAATCGGTATACAATCTGGACCTGAAGACTTGCCCGTATCAAGCGATTTGAGTTGCTTCGCAACCCCTAAGGTATCTACTTCTAAGAAATTCATGCTAGCAGCTGCTCGTGTTTCTAATTATGGAATATTCCATTCGTCTTCCCTGGTGAAGGAATTTCGGAAAACTGCGTTCAATAACTCCGCTTTAGCGGCACAGTCGTCGGTAACAGTACCATCGGCACTGCGCAGCGAAGGTATTGACTGCGTCTTGCCGCTTGTGTACTTTACATACGACCAGAATTTCTTCGGATTTTCTACCAAATTTCGAGACAATGTTTCGTTGCGGAACCTCTTAGAGGCATCTCCCATTGAAGTCCGTGCCAAATTTCGCGCGTCTGTAAATTTTAGCCAATCTTCGGGATTTCGCGTTTTTCTGAACTTCGCATGCTTTTTCCGTTGCCTCTGCAACAGCGTTTGGACCTGTTTTGTGTACCACGGGGGATCCGTTCGATCTCTTACCAATTTATGAGGTATGAATCTCTCAATTGCTGTTGCTACTATATCTTTGAATTTGAGCCACATCTCGTCTACATTTGCATAGTCAGTTCGGAAGGAATGGACATTGTCTTTTAGAAGGCTTCTAGTGACACTTTATCCGCTTTTTTAAATAAAATTATTGTTCGTTTGTTTCTGGTGAATTTCGAAGAAACGGTATTGAGCCTAGCTACAACGACCTTGTGATCACTAATCCCTGTATCAGTCATGATGCTCTCTATCAGCTCTGGATTATTTGTGGCTAAGAGGTCAAGTGTGTTTTCCCAACCATATACAATTCGCGTGGGTTCGTGGACTAACTGCTCGAAATAATTTTCGGAGAAAGCATTTAGGACACTTTCAGATGATGTTTTCTGCCTACCACCGTTTTTGAACAAGTTTTCTTGCCAACATATCGAGGGAAGGTTGAAGTCCCCACCAACTATAACCATATAAGTGGGGTATTTTTTTGTTACGAGACTCAAATTTTCTCTGAACTGTTCCGCAACTATATCATCGGAGTCTGTGGGTCGGTAGAAGGAGCCACTTATTAACTTAGTTCGGCTGTTAAGTATAACCTCCACCCATACCAATTTGCACGGAGTATCTACTTCTACTTCACTACAAGATAAACCACTACTGACAGACACAAACACTCCACCACCAATTCTGCCTAATCTATCTTTCCTGAACACCGTCTGAGACTTCGTAAAAATTTCTGCAGAACTTATTTCAGGCTTTAGCCAGTTTTCTGTACCTATAACGATTTCAGCTTCTGTGCTTTCTATTAGCGCTTGAATCTCAGGGTTTTTCCCAGCACAACTAGAACAATTTACGACTACAATTCCGACTGTTTCTTGATCCAAGCACGTCCTGTATTTGCCATGCACCCCTTGAGATTGCAGCCCACCCTGTACTTTCCCGAGGCCTTCTAACCTAAAAACCGCCCAGTCCACGTCACACAGCCTCCGCTACCCGTGTAACCGCCAGCTGAGTGTAGTGAACTCCTGACCTATTCAGCGGAACCCGAAACCCCATCACCCTACGGCGCAAGTCAAAGAATCTGCAGCCAACACGGTCGCAAAACCGTCTGAGCCTCTGATTCAGACCCTCCACCCGGCTCTGCACCAAAGGTCCGCGTCAGCAGTCTGGTCCAGACTGTAAACCACTTAGGTTCCTTTCAGCGTACGCTGATGCAATAGCTCTATACTTAACAAACAAATATATTATACAACCGCTCACTCGACGAAAGATCCTTACCCAAAGACCGGAAAGTTGAACAGGCCACACCAATATTCAAGGAAGATAGTAGGAGTAATTCCATTCGTCTTCCCTGGTGAAGGAATTTCGGAAAACTGCGTTCAATAACTCCGCTTTAGCGGCACAGTCGTCGGTAACAGTACCATCGGCACTGCGCAGCGAAGGTATTGACTGCGTCTTGCCGCTTGTGTACTTTACATACGACCAGAATTTCTTCGGATTTTCTACCAAATTTCGAGACAATGTTTCGTTGCGGAACCTCTTAGAGGCATCTCCCATTGAAGTCCGTGCCAAATTTCGCGCGTCTGTAAATTTTAGCCAATCTTCGGGATTTCGCGTTTTTCTGAACTTCGCATGCTTTTTCCGTTGCCTCTGCAACAGCGTTTGGACCTGTTTTGTGTACCACGGGGGATCCGTTCGATCTCTTACCAATTTATGAGGTATGAATCTCTCAATTGCTGTTGCTACTATATCTTTGAATTTGAGCCACATCTCGTCTACATTTGCATAGTCAGTTCGGAAGGAATGGACATTGTCTTTTAGAAGGCTTCTAGTGACACTTTATCCGCTTTTTTAAATAAAATTATTGTTCGTTTGTTTCTGGTGAATTTCGAAGAAACGGTATTGAGCCTAGCTACAACGACCTTGTGATCACTAATCCCTGTATCAGTCATGATGCTCTCTATCAGCTCTGGATTATTTGTGGCTAAGAGGTCAAGTGTGTTTTCCCAACCATATACAATTCGCGTGGGTTCGTGGACTAACTGCTCGAAATAATTTTCGGAGAAAGCATTTAGGACACTTTCAGATGATGTTTTCTGCCTACCACCGTTTTTGAACAAGTTTTCTTGCCAACATATCGAGGGAAGGTTGAAGTCCCCACCAACTATAACCATATAAGTGGGGTATTTTTTTGTTACGAGACTCAAATTTTCTCTGAACTGTTCCGCAACTATATCATCGGAGTCTGTGGGTCGGTAGAAGGAGCCACTTATTAACTTAGTTCGGCTGTTAAGTATAACCTCCACCCATACCAATTTGCACGGAGTATCTACTTCTACTTCACTACAAGATAAACCACTACTGACAGACACAAACACTCCACCACCAATTCTGCCTAATCTATCTTTCCTGAACACCGTCTGAGACTTCGTAAAAATTTCTGCAGAACTTATTTCAGGCTTTAGCCAGTTTTCTGTACCTATAACGATTTCAGCTTCTGTGCATTCTATTAGCGCTTGAATCTCAGGGTTTTTCCCAGCACAACTAGAACAATTTACGACTACAATTCCGACTGTTTCTTGATCCAAGCACGTCCTGTATTTGCCATGCACCCCTTGAGATTGCAGCCCACCCTGTACTTTCCCGAGGCCTTCTAACCTAAAAACCGCCCAGTCCACGTCACACAGCCTCCGCTACCCGTGTAACCGCCAGCTGAGTGTAGTGAACTCCTGACCTATTCAGCGGAACCCGAAACCCCATCACCCTACGGCGCAAGTCAAAGAATCTGCAGCCAACACGGTCGCAAAACCGTCTGAGCCTCTGATTCAGACCCTCCACCCGGCTCTGCACCAAAGGTCCGCGTCAGCAGTCTGGTCCAGACTGTAAACCACTTAGGTTCCTTTCAGCGTACGCTGATGCAATAGCTCTATACTTAACAAACAAATATATTATACAACCGCTCACTCGACGAAAGATCCTTACCCAAAGACCGGAAAGTTGAACAGGCCACACCAATATTCAAGGAAGATAGTAGGAGTAATCTGCTAAATCACAAGCCCATATCATTAACGTCGATATGCAGCAAGATTTCGGAACATATATTGCGTTCGAACAATATGAATTATCTGGAAGAAACGGCCTATTGAGAGTCAGAAAACGTCGTACTTGAGCAACGCATACCTCTTTACTCACACCAAGTGTTGAGTGCTATTGGCAAGGGATTTCATTTTGATTCCTTATTTCTATATTTCTAGAACGCTTTTGACACTGTATTTTCATACAAGTGGCTTGTAGTTAAATTGCGTGCTTCTGGAATATCGTCTCAGTTATGTGATTGGATACATGATTTTCTGCCAGAGAGATCACAGTTCGTAGTAACTGACGGAAAGTCATCGAGCAAAACAGAAGTGATTTTTGGCGTTCCCCAAGGTAGTGTTATAGGTTCTCTGCTGTTCCTCATCTGTATAAAAGGGAGACATTTTGAGCAGCCGACTTAGGTTGTTTGCAGATGACGCTACAGTTTATCGACTAGTAAAGCCAACAGAAGATCAAAACAAATTACAAAACGATTTAGAAAAGATATCTATACTCCTGGAAATTGAAATAAGAACACCGTGAATTCATTGTCCAAGGAAGGGGAAACTTTATTGGCACATTCTTGGGGTCAGATACATCACATGATCACACTGACAGAACCACAGGCACATAGACACAGGCAACAGAGCATGCACAATGTCGGCACTAGTACAGTGTATATCCACCTTTCGCAGCAATGCAGGCTGCTATTCTCCCATGGAGACGATCGTAGAGATGCTGGATGTAGTCCTGTTGAACGGCTTGCCATGCCATTTCCACCTGGCGCCTCAGTTGGACCAGCGTTCGTGCTGGACGTGCAGACCGCGTGAGACGACGCTTCATCCAGTCCCAAACATGCTCAATGGGGGACAGATCCGGAGATCTTGCTGGCCAGGGTAGTTGACTTACACCTTCTAGAGCACATGGGTGGCAAGGTATACATGCGGACGTGCATTGTCCTGTTGGAACAGCAAGTTCCCTTGCCGGTCTAGGAATGGTAGAACGATGGGTTCGATGACGGTTTGGATGTACCGTGCACTATTCAGTGTCCCCTCGACGATCACCAGAGGTGTACGGCCAGTGTAGGAGATCGCTCCCCACACCGTGATGCCGGGTGTTGGCCCTGTGTGCCTCGGTCGTATGCAGTCCTGATTGTGGCGCTCACCTGCACGGCGCCAAACACGCATACGACCATCATTGGCACCAAGGCAGAAGCAACTCTCATCGCTGAAGACGACACGTCTCCATTCGTCCCTCCATTCACGCCTGTCGCGACACCACTGGAGGCGGGCTGCACGATGTTGGGGCGTGAGCGGAAGACGGCCTAACGGTGTGCGGGACCGTAGCTCAGCTTCATGGAGACGGTTGCGAATGGTCCTCGCCGATACCCCAGGAGCAACAGTGTCCCTAATTTGCTGGGAAGTGGCGGTGCGGTCCCCTACGGCACTGCGTAGGATCCTACAGTCTTGGCGTGCATCCATGCGTCGGTGCTGTCCGGTCCCAGATCGACGGGCACGTGCACCTTCCGCCGACCACTGGCGACAACATCGATGTACTGTGGAGACCTCACGCCCCACGTGTTGATCAATTCGGCGGTACGTCCACCCGGCCACCCGCATGCCCACTATACGCCCTCGCTCAAAGTCCGTCAACTGCACATACGGTTCACGTCCACGCTGTCGCGGCATGCTACCAGTGTTCTGCGATGGAGCTCCGTATGCCACGGCAAACTGGCTGACACTGACGGCGGCGGTGCACAAATGCTGCGCAGCTAGCGCCATTCGACGGCCAACACCGCGGTTCCTGGTGTGTCCGCTGTGCCGTGCGTGTGATCATTGCTTGTACAGCCCTCTCGCAGTGTCCGGAGCAAGTATGGTGGGTCTGACACACCGGTGTCAATGTGTTCTTTTTTCCATTTCCAGGAGTGTATATGGTGCTAAAATTGGCAATTGACCGAAAGTAATGAAAAATGTGAGGTCATCCACACGAATGCTGAAAGGAATCCGTTAAACTTGGGTTGCAATATAAATGAGTGAAATAAAGGTCTCAAATTCAAATAAACAAAAAGGAATTACAGCGATGAAAGACTTGAATTGGAAAGAACGGATAGAAAACGTTGTGGGGAAGGCAAACCAAAGACTGCGTTTTATTGGCAGAACACGTAGAAGGTGTAACAGATCTACCAAAGAGACTCCTACATTACGCTTGTTCGTCCTCTTTTGGGGTACAGCTGCGCGGTCGGAGATACTTACCTGATAGGATTAACGGAGTATATCTAGAAGAGCAGCACGTTTTGTATTATCTCGAAATAGGGGAGAGACTGTCACGGACGTGACACAGGAATTGGGGTGGCGTCATTAGAACAAAGGCGTTTTTCGTGTCGGCTGAATCTTCTCACGAAATTTCAATCACAACTTTCTCCTCCGAAGGTGAAAATATTTTGATGAGGCCGACCTACGTAGGGAGAAACGATTGTCATGATAAAGTAAGGGAAATCATAGTTCGCACGCAAAATACACAAAAAGTTTTGCATCACCTCGGTTCCGAAAGTTCCGGAACCTATACAGAAAATTGGAGTAGAGATCAACATAAAAGTCATTTTCGTCCTTTCTACTGCTCATGAAAACCATACATTGTATGTTGTATCACCATACAGCGTGACCTTCACATGTGGTGGACCAGACTGCAATACACACCGGTACCTCTAATACCCAGTAGCACATCATCTTGCATTGAAGCTTACCTGTATTAGTCGTGGCATACTATCCACAAGTTCATCAAAGCACTGTTGGTCCAGATTGTCCTTAAGGCGATTCGGTGTAGATGCTGCAGAGTGGTTGGTGGGTCATGTCGCCCATAACAGCCCTTTTCAATGTATCCCAGGCACCTTTGATAGGATCCATTTCCGGAAAACATGCTGGCCACTCTGGTCGAGCGATGTCGTTATCCTGAAAGAAGGTATTCACAGGATGTGCACGATGGGGCGCCCCATCCCCAATATGCTTCCTATATGGTTGCACTATCGGTCGGAGGATGGCATTCATGTATCGTACAGCCGTTACGGCTCCTTCCATGACCACCAGTGGCGTACTTCAGCCCCACATAATGCCACCCCAAAATAGCAGGGAATCTTCACCTTGTTACAGCCACCGGACAGTGTGTTTAAGGCGTTCAGCCTGACCGAGTCACCACCAAACAAGTCTCTGATGCTTGTCTGCTTGAAGACATATGCGATACTCATCGGTGAAGGGAACGTGATGCCAATCCTGAGCGGTCCATTCGGCACGTTTTAGGACCCACTTGTGCCGCGATGCATGGTGTCGTGGTTGGAAAGTTGGATCTCGCCATGGTCTTTGGGAGTGAAGTTGCGCATCTTGTAGCCTACTGTGCACAGTCTGAGTCGCAACACGACGTGCTATGGCTGAACTAAATGCATTATTCAACACGGTGGCGTTGCTGTTAGGGTTCCTCCGAGCCATAATCCGAAGGCAGCGGGCATCAGCTGCAGTAATAGCTCTTGGAAGGCCTTAACGAGGCATATCATCGACAGTTTCTGTCTCTCTGTACCTCCTCAATGTCCGAACAACATCGCTTTGGTTCACTCCGAGACGCTTGGACACTTACCGTGTTGAGAGCCCCTCCTGGCGCAAAGTAACAATGCGGACGCGATCGAACCCCGATGTTGACCGTCTACAGACAACACGAACCATGTATTTTCTTACTGGTAGAGACTGTGTCTGTCATACAATATCCACGTTTATCTTCAGGAGTTCTGGAAACCCTGGTGATGCAAAACTTTTTGATGTGTGTATAACTATTCGTTCTTTCCGCTCCCTGTTCGAGCTTGAAATAACAGAGGATTATTGTGAAGGTGATTCGACAAACACTCTGCCAGGCACTGAAGTGTTTTTAGCAGAGTATCCATGTAGATGAACGCGTGCAGACCCAGGTCTCGGAGCGGGCCGACACGGCCGCTTCAGGCAAGCCACGTGCGTTCGCAATGAACCGGATGTGGGGAAAATCCCATACTGGGAAATTGGACGGCTGATGCACACGTTGCCTTTCTACAGAATATGCTCCAAACAGTATCAGTCAATCTTATAGATGGTCAAGTTACAACTGTTTGAGATTCGATAGTAACTCACAACAAATATTAATGATTATCTGAAAACATCTGCGATCTTTGAAAAATGACGTGCATTCAATAAGACATCAATATTTCAATGTGTTTAAAACTACGAAACTGATTATCTCACAGCTAATGAACATTTTCACACTACCGCTTGGATTAACAACTTTTAATCACTTCTTGCGAATCCGACAAATATTGCCTCAGAATATTGCATTGTGCTGTAGCTAACGTACCTGGAAGCTGCATGTCTGTATCTCTCTTATTTATTAATTGATGGGGTCTTCTACATCTTTTTCTTTATGGAAATGATTGTCAGGACATCATATTCTCCACATTCACACAGCCAATGAATACAGCATGAATACCTCGCATATTGTTGTACTTATATAGTTATTAATGGCTAATTTACTGTTTTGTCAGTGACTTTATTTAAAAGTAGATTGCAGGTGCTGTTAAAAACCATGGTAATTTAAAAGTGGTTTGTCGCTTGTGTCAGCTGTCACCACTATTGTACAGAGTTCCAAACGATGCTTCTGTCTAAGATGCATAAATAATTGTTTCAACAAGTTTTAGCGATAACCGTTACTCATTTAACGTTGGCCCACTTGTCCAAGAATACTGGCTTTTATTTGTGAATCAGTTATTACTTATATTTATTGTAAATGATCCAAATGTAACCAGATGTTTATAATATTGTTTTTATTTACATTTAGCTGTAAAATATTAGTCTGGTCTGAGAAGTTAGCAATTTGAATCATATCATGTCTATAGAGCTTGAGAAAAAAGAACACACGTCAAAAAAGTTTTTCATCACCCGGGTTCCCAGAACTCACGAAGACAGACGTTGACTGTGGATATTGAATCACAGGCAAGGTCCCTTTGACTGCTCAGAGATATCACTAAACCCGCCCAAATTTGTAAACAACCTTGCATGAGGAGCGCCTGTTAGACGGAAGTGGTCCGACACCAAATCAGTTCTAATTGTTTCACCAATAAGGAGGTACACGGTTCGTGTTGTCTGTACGTGAACCGTGCCTAGACGGTCAACACCGCGGTTCGAACGCGTCCGCATTGTTACTTTGGGCCAGGAAGCGCTCTCAACAAGGGAAGTGTCCATGTGTCCTGTGGTGAACCAAAGCGATGTTGTTCGGACATGGAGGAGACACAGAGAGACAGTAACTGTCGATGACATGCCTCGCTCAGGCCGCCCAAGGGCTACTATTGCAGTGGATGACTACCTACGGATTAGGGCTCCGAGGAAACCTGACAGCAATACCACCATGCTGAATAATGCTGCTGTATGTCCAGTCACAGGACATTGTGTTACGACTCAAACTGTGCGCAATAGGCTGCATCATGCGCAACTTAACTCCCGACGTCCATTTTGAGGTCCATCTTTGCAACCACGAAACTGTGCATCGCGGTACAGATGGGCCCAACAACATGCGGAATGGACCGCTCAGGATTGGCATCACGTTCTCTTCACCGATGAGTGCCTCATATGCCTTCAACCAGGTAATCGTTGTAGACGTGTTTGGAGGCAACCCGGTCAGGCTGAACGCTATAGACACACTGTCCAGCGAGTGCACCAAGATGGAGGGTCTGTGCTATTTTAGGGGTGGCATTGTGTGGGTCGACGTACGCCGCTGGTGGTCATGGAAGGCGCAGTAACGGCTGTATGATACGTGAATGCCATCCTCCGGCCGATAGTGCAACGATATTGGCGAGGCATTAGTCTTCATGGACGACAATTCCCACCCTCATCGTGCACATCTTGTGAATGACTTCCTTCAGGATAACGACATCGTTCGACTAGAGCGGCCAGCATGTTCTCCAGACATGAACCCTATCAAACATCCTCGGATAGGGGTCTACGCCGAATCGCGGTTGAGGAGTGGGACAATCTGGACCTACAATGCCTTGATGAACTTGTGGATAGTATGCCACGACGAATACAGGCATGCATCAGTGCAAGAGGATGTGCTACTGGGTATTATAGGTACCGATGTGTACAGCAATCCGGTCCACCACATCTGAAGGTCTCGCTGTATGGAGGTACAACATGCAATGTGTGGTTTTCAGGAGCAGTAAAAAGAACGGAACTGAGGTTTATGTTGATTTCTATTCCAATTTTCTCTACAGTTTCCGGAACTTTCGGGACTGAGGAGATGCAAAACTTTTTTTGATGTTTGTATTTTTGGTGGGGATGGCCTTCAGCCAATGGAGAAGTAGGCAGTAGCGGAACATTAGGAGAAACAAGTGGTGACTGGGAATTTTCGAGTGAAGAGCTTAAAGAAGCGGTTCTGGTCACTTTACGTCGAGTTCTTGAAGAAGGCAGCCCTTCCGGCGGTAACGTGCGTGATTCGATTGTGGAGGTGTTTGATTCTGGGCCGTCAATGGCCGCTATGATACAGATGAAGTGACTCTATAATTCGAGAGCTTTGAATGTTCTCCAGGGCAGGGCAGGAATCTAGCGATTTTCCGCTTGTTTTAAGGAATTGAGAACAGACTGAGTACTAGTTACTGCTCTTTCCATCGTGAGTATTAAGTTTGAATCATCATGTTGAACTCCGAACTGTTTTGAGCTGGAGTATCTCTCATGTATTGTGACCTCGGAATGGACTTAGTTTTCGTGAATCTTTGATAACTATTTAGTTTGGTAATTTTTTCACTAACTTCGTAATGCTCTCAACGTAACTATAGTGCATTTGATAAAGGTATTTCCTGTCTGCTTTATAACTGAATATCGTAGGACGACTTCCCTTTGATTTGAAATGTGCTTTCTTGAATAGAGATTATTCAACATAATTCTCTGTCCTGTACATTAATTACAGGCGTTAGAGTAAAGCCCTTAATGATTTAACTTTCATTTTATATTTCTGTGTAATTTATTAATTCGTAATTCTAGGCAATGCCCAGATTATTTGACTCTAGGATCACAGCTAAAGGTCATTATCTGCAACGAAATGGCTGCAGGGCATACAAGCAGAAGTGCGCGGGTCAAACCTACGACTACATGCAGCTATTATTTTTGAACACAGCCGCATGTATCCCATGCACCTACGATACAAGCAATATCGGACAAAGCCGTAACTAGTTTAGGCATACGGGATGCTGTTAGACACAGCAACTGCGCAGCAGCAACCGTTACGTACCGTCTCAAGCACCACACTTGAAATGCTTCGATCCTCCTGTGTCCTGGTTTTCTCACAGTCCATGCTTCACTACCATACAATGCTGTGCTCCAGATGTACAGTCTCAGAAATTTCTTTCTGAAATTAAGGCCAATGTTTTATACTGGTAGACTCCTCTTGTTCAGAAAAGACTTCTTTGCAAGTGCCAATCAACTTTTCATGTCCTCCTTGCTCCGTCATGGGTTACTTTTCTGCCCAGATAGCAGATTTCTTTAACTTCATCTACTTCGTGACCACCAATCCTGATGTTAAGTTTCTCGCAGTTCTCATTTCTACTACTTCTCATTACTATCGCCTTTCTTCGATTTACTCTCAGTCCATATTCTTGACACAGTAGACTGTCCATTCCATTCAGTAGATCCTGTAACTCTTAGTCAATTTCGCGCAGTATAGCAATGTCATTAGCGAATCGTATTGCTCCATGAATTTTAATTCCACTCCTGAACCTTTCTTTTATTAACGGCATTGCTGCTTAGATGTACAAATTGAACAGTAGGGGAGAAAGAATACATTCTTGTCTTACACATTGTTTTATCCTAGCACTTCGCACTACTCCCTCTCAGTTGTTATACATGTTGCATATCATCCTTCTTTCCCTACATCTAACCCCTATTTGTCTCAGAATATCGAATATCTCGCACCGTTTTACATTATCGAACGGTTTGCCCAGATCGATAAATCCTATGAACGTGTCTTGATTTTTCTTTAGTCTCGGTTCCATTATCAACAGCAACGTCACAACTGCCTCACTGGGGTCTCTACCTTTCCTAAAACCATACTGAAAATCTAAAGTATCCTCAACTTTCTTTTCCATTCTTCTGTAAATTATTCTTGTTAGCAAGTTGAATGCATGAGCTGTTGAGCTGACTGTCCAAAAATTCTCGCACTTGTCAGCTCTTGCAATCTCCAGAATTATGTGGACGATATTTTTCGGAAAGTCAGATGTTATATCGCCAGATTCATACATTCTCCACATTTACGTGAGTTGTCTTTTTATTGCCATTTACCGCAATGATTTTATAAATAATGATGAATTGTTATCTAACCCTTCTCCCTTTTTTGATCTCAAGTCTCTTTTAAACTTTTATTCTAATATTCGATCCCTAATCCCTTCTATATCGACTCCTGTTTCTCCTATCGCAAAAGACAAGTCTCCCCCCTCTCAGAGGACTTCAGTCTACTTTTTTCACCTCGATCTTTCCTCTGCATTTAACAGCAGAATTACCATTTCACTCTTAATGTTACCACCCTTGCTTTTAATTTAATCGAATGTTGGTCTGACTTTTCTATATACCGGGTCAGTCATTCGGGCAATAATTTCTTTTCCGATTTCTTTACATTTTTCACACAGTCGTTTCTCCTTAGTTTCCCGGCACTTCCTATTTATTTCATTCCTTAGCGGGTTGTATTTCCGTATTCCTGGATTTTCCTGAACATTATTGTACTTCCCTCTTTTGTCGATCAGCTGAAGTATTTCTTCTGTTATTCATGGTTTCTTCGCAGTTACTTTCTTTGTACCAATGATTTTCTTTCCAGCCTGAAAATGGCATATTGAACAGCCGAAACTGGTACTTACGAAATAAATAAAATCATAAGGACGGTTGTAGGCGTTTCATTCTCTCACAAAAATGAATATAAACATGTAGCATGTTCATTTATTAGTAACAAACCATAAGTTTCCTCATGTATCGAAGACACAAGTTCGTTTTAAAACTGGGAAGACTGAAATACAAACAAATCGTGATCAGTTATGTAATTAAATTCGCTGCACTTCCTGATACACTTTAGTTTCTCTCTCTCTCTTTTGTGACATACATTCAGTCACACTAACATTTAGTTTATTATATAAATTTTGCAAAAGTTCTTTTAGTCTCCTTTATAGTTTTCTTATCAGCTGACTGATTTCTAAAAGTTATGGTGATTCCAATTGCAATATGTTGATAACATTAGGTAACATTATGCAGTACTCCTCAGTTATCTTTCTTTTAGGCGTAGTATCATAATACATTTCAGAAGGACGTATTTTAAAGAACGAGAAAAACGATAAATGATTCAAGTAGACTAAATAAGAATGATAAAAAATATCATTTTATTTCAAAGTGACACATAATGAATTTATCGTAAAAAGGTCCATTGATACAGTAGAGAATAGATCACAGAAATGTGTGAACTTTGATTGTGAAACTGATTAACATATGATAAGTACGAGTGTAAGGACAGTTTTTGCTACATCACTGAACACCCTGTAACTAAATCAGTTTCTGACTTTGCATGCCCCTTCATTGACAGTTTCTTCGTTGCTGTAGGTCCACTGCCCATACGGTTATAGACTTTCTCCCACGAGTCCATTGCAGGACAGATATCATGGACAGAAAATGTATAATCATTTACATTGACACACGCACCGTCGTAATAATACGTCACATCTGACCTCTTCTTCACAGCGCTCAACAATCCAGTTATGGCAGTCAAAAGAATGCTGATACCCGAGCCAGATTTGGATACGAGCACTTGGAGAGTAATCTTTGGCTCGTCTGCCAAATCTCTTTAATTTTAGTTTACCACATTCCAGAACTTTCAGCCTAGCATTTAATTATTGGCATTGTGGATACGAATAATATCATTCATGTCTATACCGAGATATCGTGTTCTCTCCATCGCCATCCTTTGCGCGGTAGAGGATTCCAAAACATCTGGGCTGATGGATAGACCGAGAATTTATTTTTGGAATCCGCTTTAGGTATAGATGATATCCATCATTGTGTTGAAAGTGGGAATGGTTTACCGGGTGCAGGATGTTGATGATTTGGTGCAGCGATCATGTTCAACGGACTGATAGAGTTACTGAAATCGCCATGGTTCACCACGCATTCCGATATTATTGACTTTGTCTGTCCTTCCCTGTGCATGGGACACATTGCCAGCGGATTTCCGTACATCTTTGCAGGTTTATTGAAACCATGTGATTGTCCTGTACCCTTCGTGTGGTATGGCCCAATTAATTGTGAAGCCTCCACCAGGGTGGCAGTTAAAGTGTGTCCCAGCTCTCCATGAATAGGCTAAAGGACACACAAATCGATTAAAAACGAATCAACAACAATACGAAACTAAACACCTACGAGCACTGCAGACTACCATGGAACATTGCTCCATTAGACCACTGGGCCCGACTTCATCCTGGCCGCAGACATGCAAGTAATATCTGGTATGCCCAGAGTAGTTCACACCATTACTGTTCATTTTATACACTAATAACTTAGCTGATCGTATTTTACAATCTCAGGCTCTTCGCAGATGACGCTGTTAGCTATCCAGTAATACTGTAGTAACATAGCCTTAGCTCCAGACTAGAAACCACTCGAGTTTGAGACGAAATCGATGTGTTAAACATTTAAGAGAACATCATTTGAACCAAAATTTGAACTTGAATTAAATTCAAGATTATAAACTTCACAGAAATTTTCAATACTGCCTTAGGTAATAGTAATGATCATCTTGTAAATGTTTTATTGTATGTTTCAGCTGCGAGTCACTCAAGTCATTATCGGATACCAACATATTCATATCATCTGATGATGTTTAACTCGGAATCTTCAAAGATACTGTTCGTTTAACCTGAGGCTGAAATGTAAAACAAAGAAAAGATAAACATATCTTTTCGTCGTAAAATCGTAAAAAAATGAAAGAAGATAGTGGTTATAACCGCTTACCTAAAATTAATTCATATCAGAAAGAGATCAGAGTTCTTTCAGTCACCTGTTTCTAGAACCTTGTTGCAAAGTCAACTCAGCATGATGCGCTACTACTGCTTTTAACGTGCCAACTTCATTTCAAGAAGGGCGGTTTAGGTTGAGTACTGAAGGAAAATAGCTGCCGGCGTGTTTAATTCAGGAGACGGAATTCAGTATTTGCCCGTTGACTTAGATCTAACAGTTGAAAATGGTAGCAACATGACAATAAATATACTCATGTTGTCCAGCATCAATCAATCGTGCATTGGCAACTCGATTTTGATGATTTTTTCATTTGTGGGGCGCTCAATGGCGTGATTATCAACGCCCATACAAATTTCCAATGTTATCACTGTCTAGCCTCGCCATTTTCCCGAATGATAATGACAACGCAAACACTCAGTCCCTGGGCGTAGAAAATCCCCGACCCGGCCGGGAATCGAAGCCAGGACCCCGTGAACCAGAGGTAGCAAATCTAATCACTACACCACAACGCCATGATTCATATTTATGACACACGAGAGGTCAGGTGTCTATTACGATATGTGTGACAATAATAAATTCTTTACATTATGATCTAACACCTATAATATCTATGGAAGAAGTTGGACGAGAGTAGTAGCAGCGACGTCTACTCTCGATATTTGGAAAGCAATACCGTACATAATTTACGAATTCCTTTATGATGATTGAGCAAGCTAAGGAAACATGAAGCTGCGAAGATGTTCTACGTCTACATCTACATGGATACTTTGCAAATCACATTTAAGGGACTGGCAGAAGGTTCATCGAACCACCTTCACAGTTCTCTATTATTCCAATCTCTTATAGCGCGAGGAAAGAATGAACACCTATATCTTTCCGTACGAGCTCTGATTTCCCTTATTTTATCGTGGTGATCAATCCTCCCTAAGTAGGTCGGGGTCAACAAAATATTTTCGCATTCGGAGGAGAAAGTTGGTGACTGGCATTTCAGGAGAAGATTCCATCGCAACAAAAAACGCCTTTTTTTTTTTTTTTTTTAATGATGTCCAGCCCAAATCTTATATCATTTCTGTGACACTCTCGCCCTATTTCGCGATAATACAAAACGTGCTGTCTTTCTTTGAACTTTTTCGATGTACTATGTCAGTCCTGTCTGGTAAGGATCACACAGTACCAGCAGTATTCTAAAAAGAGGACGGGCAAGCGTAGTGTAGGCAGTCTCCTTAGTAGATCTGTTACATTTTCTAAGTATCCTGTCAGCACTTTGGTTAGCCTTCCCCCACAACATTTTCTATGTGTCCCTTCCAATTTAAGTTTTTCGTAACTGTAATATATAAGTATTTAGTGGTTTTACTACTTTTAGATTCGACTGATTTATCGTGCAACCGAAGTTTAACTCATGCGGTTGACCTCACACTTTTCGTTATTTAAGGTGAACTGCCACTTTTCGCACCATTCAGATACCTTTTCTAAATCGTCTTGCAGTTTGTTTTGATCTTCTGATGACTTTATTAGACGATAAACGACAGCGTCAATTGCAAACAACCGAAGACGGCTGCTCAGATTGTCTCCCAAATGGTTCATATAGATAAGGAACAGTAAAGGGCCTGTAACACCACAGTGGGGAACGCCGGTAATCACTTCCGTTTTACTCAATGACTTTCCCTCAATTTCTACGAACTGTGACCTCTCTGACAGGAAATCACAAATCCAGGCACATAACTGAGACGATATTCCATAAGCACTCAATTTTACTACATGCCGCTTGTGTGGTACAGTGTCAATAGCCTTACGGAAATCCAGAAATACGAAATCTATCTGAAATCCCTTGTCCTCAACTCTTCATGTTTATAAAGAGCTAGTTATTTTTCACATTAACAGTGTTTTCTCCATGTTGACTGTGTGTCAGTAGGCAGTTTTCTTCGCGGTAATTCATAATGTTGGAGCACAATATATGTTCTAAAATCTTGCTGCATATCGAGGTTAACGACATGGGCCGTTAATTAGTGGATTACTTCTACTACCTTTCTTGAATATTGGTGTGACCTGTGCAACTTTCCAGTCTTCGGCTACGGATCTTTCGTCGAGAAAACGGTTATATATGATTGTTAAGTGTGGAGCTAATGCACCAGTATAATCCGAAAGGAACGTAATTGGTGTACAGTCTGGACCAGAAGACTTGCTTTTATTAAGTGATTTAAGTTGTTCCACTACTCCGATGATATTTACTTCTACGTTACTCATGTTGGCAGCTGTTCTCGATTCGAATTCTGGAATATTTTCTTCGACTTTCGTGAAGGCATTTCGGAAGGGTGTGTCTAGTAACACTGCTTTGGCAGCACTGTCTTCGATATTATCCCCATTGCTATCACGCAGAGAAGGCATTGATTGTTTCTTGCCTCTAACATACTTCACATACGCCCAGAATCTCTTTGGATTTTCTGACAGGTTTCGAGACAAAGTTTCGTTGTGGAAACTGTTACAAGCATCTCGCATTGAAGACCGCGCTAAATTTTGAGCTTCTGTTAAAGATCAACAATCTTGGGGATTTTGCGTGTGTTTTAATTTGGCATGTTTGTTTCGTTGTTTCTGCAACAGTGTTCTATCCCGTTTTATGTACCAAGGAGGATCAGCTCAGTCGTTTGTTAATTTATTTGGTATAAATTTCTCAATTGCTGGCGATACTATTTCTTTGAATTTAAGTCACATCTGGTCTACACTTATATCATTTATTTGGAATGAATGGAGATTGTCTCTCAGGAAGGTGTCAAGTGAATTTTTGTCTGTTCTTTTGAATAGGTATATTATACACTTATTTTTCGAGGATTTGGGGATTACGGTATTCTATCTCGCTATGACAACTCTGTGTTCACTAATCCCTGAATCAGTTTTGATGCTTGTTATTAACTCAGGATTATTTGTTGCTAGGAGGCCAAGTGTGTTTTCACAAACATTTACTATTCACGTGGGCTCATGAACTAACTGCTCTAAATAATTTTCAGAGAATGCGTTTAGCACGATTTCGGATGATTTTTTTATGCGCACCTCCAGAATTAAACATGTATTTTCACCAAGATATCGAGGGTTAATTAAAGTCACCACCAACTATTATCGTATGAATCGGGTACGTGTTTGAAATCAAGCGCAAGTTCTCTTTGAACCTTTTAGCAATTGTATCATCTAAATTGCGAGGTCGGTAAAAGGATCTAATTATTATTTAATTCAGGTTGTAAACAATGCCATCTGCCCATACCAACTCACAGGAAGTATCTGCTTCAATTTCGCGACAAGTTAAACTACTTATAACAGCAACAAAGAGGCCACCAACAACCGTGTTTAGCCTATCCTTTCGGGACACCGTACGGTTCTTCGCAAAACTTTCTTCTGAGCTTATATCCGGCTTTAGCCAGTGCCAGTGCCTATAACGATTTGAGCATCAGTGCTTTCTATTAGCGATTGGAGCTCTGGTACTTTCCCAAAACAGCTACGACAATTTACAACTTTTATACCAATGGTTCCTGTATCTATGTTCTTCCTGTGTTCAGCCTACACCCTTTGTGACTGAAGCTCTTCTTGTGATTTCCCGAGACCCTATAACCTAAAAAACCGCTCAGTCCACACCACACAGCCCCTGATACACGTGTAGCCGACTCCTGCGTATAGTGGACACCTGACCTATTCAGCGGAACCCGAAACCCAACCACCTTTTGTCGCAAGCCGAGGAATCTGCAGCCTACGCGGTCGCAGAACCACCTGAGCCTCTGATTCAGACCCTCCACTCGGCTCTGTACCAGAGGTCCGCAACCGGTCCTGTCGACTATGCTGCCAGTGGTCAGCTCTGCTTTCATCTTGTAAGCAAGACTGGCAGCCTTTACCACTTCTGTTAGCCGCTCGAAAGCAGAGACAATCTCTTCTGATCCAAAGCGACACACATCATTGGTACCGACGTAAGCCACCACCTGAAGTTAGCTGCACCCTGTTCTCTAAGCATCCGGGAGGACACTTTCCACGTCTGGAATGACTCCACTCGCTATGCACACGGAGTGCACATTGGGTTTCTTACCCTTCTTATCAGCCAAGTCCCTAAGGGACCCCATAAAGCTCCTAACGTTGGAGCTCCCAACTACCAATAAATCCACCCTCTGTGATTGCCCGGATCTTGCAGGCTCAGTGGTTTCCTCTGACACAGAACAGGCGACAGCATCTGGCTCAGCGACAGTGTCAGCCAGAGACAGCACCTGGAACCTGTTTGTCAGACAAACTGGGGAGGCCTTACGAGCGGCCGCCTGGGAAGTCTTTCGCCGCCTGCTTTGCCCCGGGGCGACCTTCCACTCAATCACAGGTGAGGGGTCAACCTCAGTGCGAACAGTAACTGGGTTGGCCACCGGTAAGGACAGAACGGAGACTCGGACGTGCTGGACGTCCGTTGGATCCCCACGATGGGGCCCACAACAGTGGTGCCCATCCACAGCAACCTCAAGCTTGTAACCGAAGCCATCACAGTCTGAAGCTGAGAGCGAAGTGTCACCAGCTAGGCTCGCATCCGCAAGCAACAATCGCTGTCTCTGTCCATACTAAAGACCGTGGGAAATTAAACTGTGCAAAAAATAAACGGACTATCGGCACGTGCTACGCAACTCTACTGTTGACCCTGTCGAAAATGCAGCAACTGAGTCTAATAATACACAGATATCCAAAAACTTAACTACCAAAGCAATCAGGTGAATCTAAATAATTCGTCCCTGATTAGGAACTTGTAATATGTCACAAAATCGGTTTACTTTCCGACGCAAACGAAAACGTTGGCGAGAGCATACTTTGGTATGCGCCGTGACGTGTGCTAACTTGGCATTGAGTGATGATACTTTTTTTAAGGTAACTACTAAGCAGAAAGTTTCAACTTTGCAAATGCCAAGGAACCTATACATTTACACACATCAAAAAAAGTTTTGCAATACCCCGGTTCCCAGAAGTCCTGAAGATAGACGTTTACTGTGGGTATTGTATCACGGACACAGTACCTTTGACTGTTCAGAGATGTCACTAAACGCGACAAAAGATGTAAACAACTATGCATGAGCAGCGTCTATTAGACGGAGAGGGACCGACAGGCGATCAGTTCCAGTCAATCCACCAGGAAGGAGGTACACGGCTCGTGTTGGCTGTAATCAGCCATGCCTAGACGTCAATACCGCGGTTCGATGGTGTGCGCATTGTTTCTTTGTGCCAGGAATGGCTCTCAACACGGGGAGGGGTCCAGGTGTCTCGGAGTGAACCAAAGCGATGTTGTCCGAACACGGAGGAGATCCAGAGTGAGAGGAACTGTCGATGACATGCCTCACCCGAGCCGCCCAAGGGCTGCTACTGCAGTGGATGACCACTACCTAAGAAACTGTGGCTAGAAGGAACCCTGACAGCAACGCCACCATGTTGAATAATACCGCTTTTCGTGCAGCCACAGGACATCGTGTTACGACTCAAACTGTGGGCAATAGGCTGCATGAATCGCAACTTCACTCCCGACGTCCATGGCGAGGTACATCTTTGCAACGACGACACCATGCAGCGCGGTATAGATGGGCCCAACAACATGTCAAATGGACCGCTCAGGACTGGTATCACGTTTTCTTCACCGAAGAGTGTCGCATATGTCTTGAACCAAACAATCGTCAGAGACGTGTTTGGAGGTGATATGGTCAGGCTGAACACTTTAGACATACTGTCCAGCGAGTGCAGCAAGGTGGAGATTCCCTGCTGTTTTGGGGTGGCATAATGTGGGGCCGATATGGAAGGCGCCGTAAAGGCTGTACAATACGCGAATGCCATACTGCAACCTATAGTGCAACGATATCGGCATCATATTGGTGAGGCATTTCTCTTCATGGACGACAATTTGCTGCCCCATCGAGCACATCTTGTGAATGACTTCCTTCAGGGTAACGACATATCTCGACTAGAGTGGCCAGCATGTTCTCAAGACATGAACCGCATCGAACATGCCAGGGATAGATTGAAGAGGGTTGTTTATGTACGATGTAACTCACCAACCACTCTGAGGGATCTACGACGAATCACCGTTGATGAGTGGAGCAATCTGGACCAACAGCGCCTTGATGAACGTTTGGATAGTATGCCACGACGGATACAGGCATGCATCAATGCAAGAGGACGCGCTACTCTCTATTAGAGGTACTGGTGTCTACAGCAATCTTGACAACCACCTCTGAAGGTCTCGCTGTTGGTGGTACGACGTGCAGAGTGTGGTTTTCGAGAGCAGTAAACAGGGCGGAATTGATGTTTATGTTGGTCTGTATTCCAATTTTCTGTACAGTTTCAGGAACTTTCGAAACCGAGGTGATGCGAAACTTTTTTTGATGAGTGTACTTCCTTCATCAATGATAAGATCCGCTAAAGTTGAAAAATGGTAGTTGATGCTAGTCTGCAAGTTCTTGGAGATGACGATAACGGTTATAATATGTCAAATATTAATCGTCACTTTTTTTTGGTAGTGCACTCTCCTACTTTTAAGGCTACACGGCTTCTCCCGCCGGCCTTGCAATATTGGTGTGTGTTTGGCATGAGCCTGATGAGTGTGTCGTGTATGTAACACTGGTAAGTCGCAACTTTTACTGAGGGGTCACAGTATGTATTCACACGTGTCTACAGCAACACATACAACATCACTCCTGTTTGGTTCGTTTCAGTTATTGAACGACTGCCTATCAAACTCGATGTGGATCCATGTTTGGCAAGCCCTTAAGCCTGGACTTTTACAAATGGAGATTGCGGGATCTTGGGTCGTATAGTAATCTATATTTTGATTTTTTTTACGGTGGTACTGCTCTTTCGGAACTTATGTCTTTTTATATTAGTCCTGCTCTTGTAGGTCTACGAATTCGGAGGGTCTCCTGTTTCATACTGTGCCCCAGGGATGCGCTGTTTGAACCTTATTGAACTACTGTTATTCGACTTTTATGGACTCGCGTTTTAGAAATATACATGCCGTTTTTATTAAGAATTTTAGTATAAATTATCGTTAGCTTCTTGTAATGCTAACAGTTTGGCTAGGAATCACTATTTGTTTATAACTTCGCAGATGCACCTGAAGATAGCACGAAGATTCCGAAATAGGGTTGTACTTTCGTTTTAGGGAATACAAAAATTTACAACTATAGCAGATGTTATCGCTGATGATCAATATCAACAGCTGTGGATGTCTTGTCAAGAGAAAATTGATGTTATTCTTAGTATCAGTGGAGACAAACAGCTCCGGTACTTAGCTCAAGTACAATAATGTCGGGAAAACGTTACAATGTTACTAACTCATTGTATATTCTAGTACTCCAATTTTATTCAAAGGAAGTCATAAATTGTATGCTATGCATTAGTTAATTACAGTTATTAGATCACTAGTGGTACATTCTGTATAAAATATCCTGTTTTATACCCTACTATAAACAGAATTTTTATGAGGGTTTACTAACCTGGTGTTAAATAAGGTTTGCCTGGGCAGGGAACAGAAATCCGTCTACTAACATTCTACTTCAACATACCAAGACAACATGGGTCATCCATCAAGCTACTTGTTAAGCAGGAAATTTATGACTGGAAGATTTTCATAACACCTACAATTTCAATGAGAAAAGATGTTAAAATGGACTACACTATTTTCATCAGTAGTAACTGTGCTGGTGTAAGCTGTCGCCAGCACACCAGATAGGAAAGAGGATCGATAATAGGCGCTGAATCAAGCGCACCTGTCAGGAGAGAGGCCAAAGACAGACTCACAAGCAATGCGTTGCCAACGTCCTCTCGACCGCCAGTATTAAGATCGCCGCCGCGGAACGGAGGGCCCAGTCAATCACAGACAGTCAGCCCAGTCGCAGACAGTGTCAGTTAATAGCTCACTCACTCACTGTTCCCCTTGGCGTCTCTCAGTTCACGTCATTGACTATGAAAGTTTAGTGGTTATAGAGGAACTTGTACTTCACCAGCAGTGAGGCTAACGTGGACTATTATGGAAGAGCTTGTACCACGACAACTTGCTTAAGGATAAGTAACTTTCTTGTTCTTGTGAATAAAGAAACCTGTTAATAGATGTGTGCTGTTACTTTATAGAAAGAGGACAGTGGCCATCAAACAACATCCTCTCCCTGGCTTCCTCTGGAACAAGTCTGTACAGTGTCAACGACGACACCTAAGGGGCGGCGAGAATGTCAGTGCAGATCGAAGTTCATCAACTTGGCCAAAGATTTTGTTTGCTTCTCTTTTTTTTAACTTGCAGGGCTGATTATTTTGCTAATTTGTTATTGTGTTCTTGCGTGTATTCCTGGAAGGGAGCCGTATAACTAATCAAATTTCTCTTTTCAGAGGCTTTGCCTGCTTTTTGCTATAACGTATTTGTGTAAACCATGGCTACCCCGCCCCCTCCATCGCCTGCCTCCGCACCACAGCCGCAGATGGCCAATGTGATCGATCTAACTGAAGTTTTTCAGTTTCAGAACCAACAAATTGTTACCTTGCTGACCCCAGTTAACAACTGCTGGCTGCCCAAGTTGCTCCGACCGCACAACAGACGAACAAATCAGCCCAACAAGGATCGCCGACTGTCATACTACCGTTCCGGCTTTTTAACGACGTAGAAAAGGAACGTCTCAAATACCTATCGCAGTTCCAAGCGCGTTGTCAAGTCCATCATGTTGAAGGCACTGTAAAACTGCAATACTTCCTTTCGATTGCGGGTCCCCAGTGTTCAGGCTAATACAAAAACTATTCCCAGATGCGTCTGCCGAAGAACTCAGTTATGTCTAAGTAACCGCTGCACTAACTCAATACTACGACCAGCAAGTCCAAGTAGCTGCAGCCAGGTGTCAATTTTTACGCTTGCAGAAAAAGCAGGAACAGACATACGGTCAGTGGTACACGGACTGGGAAGTGTAAATTTAGATGTAATTATGGTAACGTTTATAGCGTTTTAATGATTAGGAATTCAGTAACATTCAATGTCCCAGATGGTAGAATACGGGACTCAAGCGTCGTGTCGAAAAGTGTGACTTCTTTCAGACTGAACTACAGAACTTAGGTCATGTGATAAACAGTCAGGGTGTGCACTGCCTCCAATCTTATTTGCTTACAAATCCGTGGCCTACCTGTTCCTCGCAATGTGTCTGAACGAGAGTCAGTACTAGCCAAAATGACATACTACATTCAGTTCATACCAAATGACGTTCAGATCGCGGCTCCATTGCATCGCTTACGCCCCAAAAATATGTCTTTCGTGTGGACTAAAGATTGCCAACACACATTTCAGAAACTCAAAATTGCCTTGCTCAGTGATAGACGTCTCTTGCATATTGACCCTGCCAAACATTTAGTTTAACATGTCGACGCTTCTACCTCCGGAAACGCTGCTGTGATTTCGCACAGCATTGGTGGACAAGACAGATTTATTACTTTTGCGTCAAAGTTGTTAACTCAAACTCAGTGTAGTTATTCACAAATTGAAATAGAGGCTCCCGTTATTGTGTATGGCGTCACAAAATTGCGCCACTATTCGTATGGTCGAAAGTTCTGTATAGTGACTGATCATAGCCGTTGCAGTCCTTGTTTCATCCGTCAAAGCCGGTTCCTACACGCACTGCTCAAAAATTGCAACGCTGGGCTTTGATACTTTCGCAGTATCTGTATGAAACCGTGAACAGACCTATGGCAAAGCATGACAATGCAGACGCCCAATCTCGCCTTCCAATTGGCCAGATTGATATTGACGCATCTGCCGCATCTTGTTGCCAGATCGGTGAGCAAGACTGAATTGCTGGAATCTTTTCCATTACACTACAGAAAAATTGTACAGGCTACGGAACCATTGAACATTATCCAGAACTCAGTTGTGCGCCGATGTGTTGCATGTCGGCATAGTATTTCAGTTCAACAAGGTGTTATTATAGTTCAAAATGACAGTGGACAATCGCTTTTGCTTATTCCCAAAGTGTTGAAATAGGGTGTGTTGCGATTTCTACACTAAGGACATTGGGGGATTGTTCGCAGTAAACAGTTGGCGTGCGAGCACTGTACTTGGCAGGGCATGGACGCCCATATTGAGCCGATGATGTCACATGTTGAGCCTGCGCGGAAACCAATCAGCTCCACCTCAGACATTCTCAGCTTGGCCTAAGACTCAGTCACCATGGCAACGAGTGCGCATTGATTTTGCAGGACCATTGTGGAACACTCGATGGCTCATAGTGGTAGACTCTTTCAGCAAGTTCTGATTTGCGCTGCCTGTGGCTTCTACCAAATCACATATGACCATTCAAGCATTGTCCTCCATATTTTGCATGGAAGATTTGCTGGAAGTACTTGTGTCGGACAACGGACCACAGTCCACTTCAAGAGATTTTGAACTGTTTTGTGAACGAAATGACATTTGTAATCTAAGAAGTGCTCCGTTTCACCCGCAGTCCAGCGAAGAAGCAGAACGCTTCGTACTCACTTTTAAGCAACAGATGGCCAAGCTTCGCACGGCCCACACACGAGAAGAGCTGCAGCAATTCCTTTTTGCCTCCTAACGCTCCCACACACGAGAGGTACCATCACCGGCAAAACTTCTGCACGACCGCCGCCATCGGAGGCTGCTACTCTTGCTTCCCCCACCACAGTAATTGGCGTCGCCAACGGTCCGCAAATACCGCATTGCGCTGCTAGATCTTGTTCTTTCGCGGTTTATGGCAACAGTCAACGCTGGGAAAGACGAGCGATCCAGAAACGCATTGGCTCTTTTATGTATTTGATTGCAGGTCCTGAAGGTTTGCAGTTCCACCACCAGAACCAAATACTTGGGTGTCATTTTCCATGCGATTCTTCTGCTTTTCTTCCGCCAGATTCACGGTCTCACGGGAGCGCGCGGCTTTCGCAGCCGCCCAGGGCACCCTGTGAGGAGCGGATGGACGATGCGCCCTCGCCATCGCCGTCCCCGGTCGCCGACCCCATGGATCTGGACCTGCCATCGCCGTCGACGTCATCATGATCGCCCCAGGAAACGCACTCAGTCCTGGACATGTATCCTGGTAGCAGTTATCCAGAAGCTGTTCCTGTTACCTCGCAAGCCGGATGGAGGGGTACGTTTGGGAGAATGCCGTCCTCCACAGTCGCGGTTCCTGGCTCATCCCTACGTCCTGGGTCCTGCCTCCCTCACCGTTGTCGTTCGCAGTTTCCCTGCACGATAGTGGTGCAGGATTTTGGGAGGCTGTTCCTGTTGCTTCACAAGCCAGATGGCTGTGAACGGTCGGGAGAACACCATCCTACACAGTCACGGCTCCTCGCCCATCTCTATGTCCAGCGTCCTGCCTTCCTGCCAGTTGTCGTTCGCAGCCTCCCTACACGACAAAATAGCAGCATTTTGGGGGCAAAGAATGTGCTGGCGTAAGCTGTCGCCAGCACACCGGCTGGCCAAGGGGTTCCAAGAAGATCAGTAGTAGGCGCTGAATCAAGCACGCCTATTAGGAGATAGGCCAAAGACAGACTCGCAAGCAACGCGCCGCCAACGCGCTCTTGACAGCCAGTATCTAGATCGATGCCGTGTACCAGAGGAGCCAGTGAGCCACAGTCAGCCAGCCCAGTCACAGACAGAGTCACTCTTCTAGTTACACGTCTGCCAGTTCGTGTCACGCACTACAAGAGTGTAGTGTTTGTAGTGGGACATGTACTTCACCAGCAGTGAGGCTAACATGCACTAATACGGGAGAGCTTGTGCCACAACAACTTGCTTAAGGAAGCTTTCTTGTTCTTGTCAATAAAGAACCCTTTTAATACGTAGGTGCAGTTGTGTTTTAGAAAAAGGATACCGTGCACCAAACAACATCCTCTCCCTGACTCCCCCTGGTACACTCCACAGTGCCAACGACGACATAATAGTAATAATGAGCGTAAACGGCTTTCTAATATAACAACAGGTTATTTTGTACTACTTCCATACAAAATCTGAGCTGTTTTATGCCACTGTTAACTTTTTTGTTAACTGGTTATGTCGGATTCGTTCTTTGCCAGGTTTAATTAAAATAAAGGAGCAATTGTTCTAAAATCTATTTTTGGTGTGGGTTACCATCACCCAAGAAACTTCCACAGCTACTAAAATTAACCGACATCTCGAATTCAGAGTAAGCTATATGAAATTAACTGGACGTTGGCAGAGTGTAAGTAGGCTTTTTACATTTTCTTATTGGTAACGCCACGTAGCGCTCTGTATGAAAAATCACTGGCTGTGCTGTGCGCAGTCTGTGGCTAGTTTGCATTGTTGTCTGCCATTGTAGTGTCGGGCAGCGGCAGCTGGATGCTAACAGCGCGTAGCGTTGCGCACTTGGAGGTGAGCCGCTAGCAGTGGTGGACGTGGGGAGAGAGATGGCGGAGTTTTGAAACTTGTAAGAATTGGTGTCATGAACTGATAATATATATTATGACTATAAAGGTAAACACATTGTTTGTTTCTCTATTAAAATCTTTCATTTGCTAACTGTGCCTATCAGTAGTTAGTGACTTCTGTAGTTTGAATCTTTTAGTTAGCTGGCAGTAGTGGCACTAGCTGTATTGCAGTAGTTAGAGTAATGAAGATTTTTGTGAGGTAAGTGATTTGTGAAACATATAGGTTAATGTTAGTCAGGGCCATTCTCTTATAGGGATTATTGAAAGTCAGATTGCGTTGCGCTAAAAACTATTGTGTGTCAGTTTAACCACAGTCGTGTATAATTGTTCAAAGAGGACGTTTCACATACACCAGTCTTGTATAATTGTTCTAAGGGGACGTTTCAAGAGTAGCAGAGCATTGCATGATCTGATGAATCCCAGCACCTTCTTCACCACGCCGATGGGAGGGTGCGAATCCGTCGTCTTCCAAGGGAACAGCTCATTGACACCTTCACTGCGGGACGATAAAACTGTCTGGTCGAAACTAGTAATGGTGCACTTCAATTTCAATAAACAGAATTATTAGCAGAGGCTGATTGTTGTTTTTACTTTCTTGTAATAGTTACACTGATGAACCAGAACACTATGACCTCCGAACTTATGTTGGTATAAACTCGTCCAGGCGATGGCAGCATCACCTTGTGAGGAATAACTGCTAATCAGACATACGGATGCTGCATGTAGAGTCAGTGAGCATGCTGTGAGTCTGTAGTATTGCTAGAGTGTGCGATCTATCTTGGTTTGACCGAGGGCAGATTGTGATGGCCTGGAAGCAGGGCACGAGAATTTCTGAAACGGCACGACTTGTCGGGTGTTCGAGGGGTGTTGTGGTGAATGTCTTCTACACCTGGCGAAACCAAGGTCAAACCACGTCCAGACATCGGTGAGATTGGGTGGCCGACCCACATTACAGATGTTGGACGTCGTAAGCTGGGCAGGAGAGGCTACAGACTGTGGCAGAACTAACATCAGACTTTAATGCTGGACAACGTACAGGTGTGGCTAAACATACAGTGCACCGAACACTCCTAATGATGGGCCTCTGCAGTCTCTGGACCATGTATGTGCCAATGTTGCCACCTCGACATCAGGAAATATGACTGAAATGGGTGTTCGACCGTTGGCACTGGACGTCGACACAGTGACAGAGCGTCACGTGGTCTGATGAATCCCCATACCTTCTTCATCATGCTGATGGGGGGGGGGGGGGGAGGGGGGTGCGAATCCTTGATGCTTGTACTGAGGGACGGAGTCATGCTGGCAGCGTCTCCATTATATTCTGGGGAACATTCCTGTGGGCATTCATGTCCAGTGGAGCTCGTGTAAGGCACCACGACGGCTAACGAGTTTCGTCACTGATTGCATACCCTGTACTCCCATCCAAGACGATCATGTTTCTCGACGGCAGTGGCATTTTTCAACAATATAATGCTCCATGTCCCAACTCACCCCCTCCCCCCACTGCCAACTAGTCAGATCTGAACCTGATCGAACCCATCTGGGATGTGATTGAACGTGGCATCAGAGCTCATCGCTCCCCTCCCCCCTCCCAGTAATTTTCTGGAATTAGGTGACTTGTGTGCGGATGTGTTGCCAACTCACTCCAGCGACGTACCCAGGCCTCATTGCCACAATCCATGCCAAAGGTGGAAATACTGGCTATTAGATAGGTGTCAATATGTTCTGGCCGATCAGTGTAAACTCTCTCTTTACAAAACGACAATTTCATTATGTTAACTTCCGAGGAAAAATTGAGTAGGACTGGGTAGCTCAGGATTGAAAGTTGACAGGTTTACTTCCTGAAAACCACTGGATTGTCATATGTCAATTCATGAATTTCAACAAACTTTGTCTACTTATTGTGCATTTGTTTTGTAAACAAACAATCATCATAAAAACGCCCTGCTGCTTTAGAGTGCAATTATGCTGCATATTATCCGAAAACCATTTTATTCAAGTTGGCCGGCCGCGGTGGTCTCGCGGTTCTAGGCGTGCAGTCCGGAACCGTGCGACTGCTACGGTCACAGGTTCGAATCCTGCCTCGGGCATGGATGTGTGTGATGTCCTTAGGTTAGTTAGGTTTAAGTAGTTCTAAGTTATAGGGGACTGATGACCACAGCAGTTGAGTCCCATAGTGCTCAGAGCCATTTGAACAATTTTTTATTCAAGTTGACACTGGTCCTGGAAGCCTACGAACTTACACAAACAATAATCACATTGCCGTAAAGTCAACATAGTTAATATGTTATCGGTCTAAAACTGCTGAGAAAACTCAATTTGCAGATGAAGATGGCAGACACGTATCGTTTGTAACAGCACTCAGCAAAAAATCATTGATATCACCAGTAACAACATCATCATGTACTGTTCAAAAGCATTTTTTTTGTAGGCTGAAGACCAGATTAAAATGTAAATAAATATATTAAAATTTTGAATGGATAGCAAAACACCAGATATTTTGATCTGGAATCGTTAATTATAATTATCTGATTGGATTGGGTGTGCGAGAAGAAAGCATTTAAAAGGTGAAAGAACTACTTTCCCGTAAAATTAGAAAAAACAATTTGATGATACATCCCATTCACTTGCTTTTGGATGTAAAGGTTGTTTCTTAAACAAAAATCACCCTGTGATGGTTGCGCATGAGGTAACTCTTCTTTTAATGTGGCCAGAGATTAATTTGATATTAATTAAGTCATAGCACTTTTACTTGCACGCGATTGTATGTAGTGAGGTAATTCGACATGCTATATCAACTGCAATTGTAATTACAAGACCTTTGATGTGTAATATAATTAATATTCTTTACGAGCTGCGCGGATCACCACATGTCAATTGTGGTACATCATTTAGATAAAGGGAACTTCTACAAATAATTAGTGTCATACAGAAAACTGATAAATAGACGTAGAAAACTAGATTCACTGATAATTTATCCACAGAAAAAATATACTGACCCTGAATATATGCTATACGAAACAGACTGGAGAATTACAAGCAAAATTAAAATATTGCACGAAATAAATTTCCGAAACTGAAACTAAAGTTGTCAAGGTTGTGTACTAGAAGACATTCCAGTCTACAGGGGGTCGCGAGTTATCGACCTGTTACAACGCTCAGTATGGACTTCAGCATGTAACTTAAATTAAGTGATACCTTTAATGTTGTAAAACGTTGACAACTTCTCAAGATCATTTCTACAAATTTCGACATACTCACCATGGTAACAAAGAATATTGGTAATTCGCATCAGCAATAAACAAAAAACAAAAAAACAATTTTTTTAAATGCACTAAACATATTAAACAGATTTGTAATTTGAGAAAACATACGGAAAATGATCTTGGAATGAATAAACATATAATTTGGCTGATTTATACGTCTTAGCGACGCATTAGTCAAATATTTTGTTGTACATTTCGATATTTCCCTGCGCTGCGCGTGTACTCTATATGTACTGAACAGTTCACTAATTATTGATGTAATAAACGCCATCTTTGGTGTTAGTGCAAAGCACACATATGATCAGCATTAAGGAAACCTGGGGTTGGTTCACATGAGTAACCAAAACAAACAAAAAGTTGCCAAATATTCTAAAACAGTAAAGACATGTAGACGCTATGTAAACTATATGGGCATAACGAAATAAGTTTTAAAAGTCGAATAAAATGTTAGATTGCGTAGCCTAAATAGTAATAAGACACATTCTGTATAATGGCCAAGAATTACGTGAGAGATAAACTACTATGAGCGACATAAAGATGTGAAATGTAGAATAAAGTCTTTACGAAGTTATGGCGTTCTTATTCAAAGCAGATAAACTTTTAATGTAAACAGAATTAAGCAAATTTAGGAAGGCACAATGAAATAATAGACGTAAGCTTTCGTAGAATTATATATTAATCAACTTTAGGATGGTTTACCGTTCGTTTCCGCCAATTAAAAACATTTTCCCCATGCTTACTGAATTTTAAACAAATAAAAATTTAGTGACGGTATCTTTCGCGACGAATCTGTTGTGTAAACTGTTCTCGGTGCAGCAGTCGCTTTAATTCTCGAAGAAAATCCGATACAATAACCACCACTGTATTCTCCTGGAAAGTCACTGATCACAAGTACATCCCTTCATAAAATCCACCGCGGTAACGGAGAGAACAGGAAAGCTACACTTTTTAGACGTCCTAATTGAGCAGAAGTTAGGGGTTCGGCTTGGACACTCTATAAGCAACGTAAACCGATCCACACAGACCGTTATTTCCACGGTTACAGTTTGCATCAACCAGCTAAAAGGCTGCATTGCTGAAAACTTTGATACATGAAGGTAGAAGTGTATCGGACGAGAACACTCTCGGCGCCGAAATAAACGACCTAATGTCCCTGTTCAGGTAAAATGGCTGTTTGTCACACGAAACTAAATCAGCTGTCATCCAAGTCTAGCCATGCAGCTCGGAAAGTTCAGCGTACGGCCTTCCTTTCGTCCTGTGCAGCAGCATCAAGTAAAATTGGAGGGAATCTTAACCATATGTGTAATTAAAACCGTCTATCAGTTGCTAAGGAAAAAATCAGGAAATTAGCGCCCTGTGAAAAATGGTCGTGGGCTAAGGTTTGCAGGTATTTATAATATTCCATGTGAATGTGACAGTAGCTCGGCGAACCAGTCTATTCGAACAGTTTTACAGCGCTGCACCGAACATCAGCACCAATCCAAGTACGGTACAGGAATATAGAAAAAAAATCTGCTGTCGCCGAAAACAGCAAAAAGAACAAGTACAAAATGTTGTTTCAGCGGATACGGTTTCTAGCCCACACTTCAAACTAGAAAAACCCAGTCCTGAAAGAGGGCATCGATATTAGGGTGTTTGACAAAAACTGTAAAAAAAAATGTGGGATTCACAGTGAGAACTTCCATACACGGTTTCTAGCCCACACTTAAAACTAGAAACAGTTTGGAAATTTGTGGTAAGGTCTTATGGGACAAACTGCTGAGGTCATCGACCCCTTAGTTTACGCACTACTTAAACCAACTTACGCTAAGGATAACACACAAACCCATGCCAGAGGGAGGACTCGAACCTCCGACGGGGGGAGCCGCGCGGACCATGACAAGGCGCCTAAGACCACGGGGTTACCCCGCGCGACACTTCAAACTAGAGAACTCAGTCCTGAAAGAGAGCATGGATATTAGGATGTTTGTCAAAAATTGTAATAAAAATGTGGGATCCACAATGAGAATTACCGATTTATTTTTTGTTGACGTGAAAACTTATATTCTCTCGTCTATCAACCTTTTTGTGTGACGATATATCGTCAGATTTGAATCACTAATAACTACGAGACCAATAGTAAGTAAACACTGGTTGTGCCTTGTGACGTACCAGCATAGGCGCGTGCACCTGTTTGCTACGAATTGGCTTCGTGTAAAGCTATAAATCAGTGTAGTGTAAAACGCGTTTTGTTAGAAAATTGATTCGGGTGCAAGTGAAGAGCTTGTAGCGTTCTGCTAGGGTCCTAAGAGAGACTATAAAAATATTCACTGGAATGTAAGTGAAAATCGATACTAAAATGAAAATTACAAAACACGAGTAGAGAAACAAGGTTGTCTCATACGACTAGTTACTCGGCTACGAATTTTTGAAAACGCATTTCCGAGGGAATGCTCGCATCGAAACGAACGCGAAAAGCCTAAAATGTACAGTGCTGAGCTAATTAGAGAGCGAGAACAGCGCCAGAAAGGAAATGGAAAAACGGCTCTGAGCACTATGGGACTCAACTGCTGTGGTCATCAGTCCCCTAGAACTTAGAACTACTTAAACCTAACTAACCTAAGGACATCACACACATCCATGCCCGAGGCAGGATTCGAACCTGCAACCGTAGCAGTCGCACGGTTCCGGACTGCGCGCCTAGAAGCGCGAGACCATCATTGGCACCAAGGCAGAAGCGACTCTCATCGCTGAAGACGACACGTCTCCATTCGTCCCTCCATTCACGCCTGTCGCGACACCACTGCAGGCGGGCTGCACGATGTTGGGGCTTGAGCGGAAGACGGCCTAACGGTGTGCGGGACCGTAGCCCAGCTTCATGGAGACGGTTGCGAATGGTCCTCGCCAATACCCCAGGAGCAACAGTGTCCCTAATTTGCTGGGAAGTGGCGGTGCAGTCCCCTACGGCACTGCGTAGGATCCTACGGTCTTGGCGTGCATCCGTGCGTCGCTGCGGTCCGGTCCCAGGTCGACGGGCACGTGCACCTTCCGCCGACCACTGGCGACAACATCGCTGTATTGTGGAGACCTCACGCCCCACGTGTTGAGCAATTCGGCGGTACGTCCACCCGGCCTCCCGCATGCCCACTATACGCTCTCGCTCAAAGTCCGTCAACTGCACATTCGGTTCACGTCCACGCTGTCGCGGCATGCTACCAGTGTTAAAGACTGCGATGGAGCTCCGTATGCCACGGCAAACTGGCTGACACTGACGGCGGCGGTGCACAAATGCTGCGCAGCTAGCGCCATTCGACGGCCAACACCGCGGTTCCTGGTGTGTCCGCTGTGCCGTGTGTGTGATCATTGCTTGTACAGCCCTGTCGCAATGTCCGGAGCAAGTATGGTGGGTCTGACGCATCGGTGTCAATGTGTTCTTTTTTCCATTTCTAGGAGTGTAGCTGGCCCATTAGGCATACAGCGGTGACCGACACTCCAAATTTATGATTTATTTTTATCTTTAGCTCTTAAGCCGCACTGCAAGTGTTTTTTTTTTAAAAATGTTGGAAACTGCCAAATTCGTACTCCATCAGGCAGCCGGAAAAATATACAGCCCTATCGGAGGTGTAGAGGGTTGCGTACGCGCAAAATGGCAGGTGCGTATCCTTCTTTACGTCGGGGCGGTAAAAAAATAACACAACTCAGTGTGATGGTAGTTTGTATAGCGCATTTTAGTTTTCATTCGTAGTTTTTTCTGGAACAATTGTCGGCACTTACTGTTGACTCAAATTTACAACTCATTTGATACACATAGTAATTATCAATTACATTTGCCGTAGCATAAGTGTTATGAATCAAGATAAAACTAAAGTAATATTAACTAAACAGACAATTCTTCTCCTTGTTTCACAATTTTATTATTAATATTACTGCGCAACCTAGGTTTCGGGTTATAAGCCCATTGTCAAGAACATTATTGATTCCCAAAGATGATAATGCACAGATAAACATGATGACAAGCAAAGGTAATTATCTCAACTTCTTAAGGTATCGATCCAAAGCTTAATGTAATATTACATCAATGGCCATATTTAACAAATTACGTACATAATTACACAATTCAGTAATCACACTAACATGTCTGCATCAGCCAAGATCTTTGTGACTGCGATGGACTGCGGCCCAAAGTTTTTCTTAAAAAGTCCTTGGCTGATGCATAACTTTAGTCTGGTCGTGTGTAATTCCTGAATTGTATAATTAGGTATGTAATTGGTTAAAAATGGTCGTTGGCGTAATTTTACATTATGCTGTGAAACGATACCTTAAGAAGTTGAGATAATTATCTTTGCCTTGTAATCACGTTTATCTATGCATTAGCATCTTTGGGAATGGGTAATGTACTTGAAAACATGCTTATAATACGAAACCTAGGTTGTGCAATAACATTAATAACAAAATTGTGAAACAAGGCAAAAAACAGTGTTTGTTTCGTTAATTTGCAATGTTTCACCAAGAACCCACAGTTGATTCAATTAAAATGAAGTAATTTTCATTGTTTTTCGCACTTAATGTTAATTTCGTGTGCAAACTCGGTTTTGCTTCATGCAATCTGACAGTGAACCGAATAAAATGGGAGACAGACTCACACGGATTGATAAATACGTGCCATAAGGGAAATAAGAAAGAAAAACTATCCGAAATATTTACTGTACAGGGTGGCTACAAAGCCCCCCCCCCCCCCCCCCAATTAATAGCCACCTTAAGCCGTTAAACTTGAATAAATAACGTGAACAATATTTCAAGATTTTAAACATGGCTGCAACAGCAACTGTTGAAATTCTTCACGATAAAGGATGACAGCCAAAAACAGTTGCAAGAAAAAAATAAATTTTTATCCTGCAACTGTTTTCGGCTGTCATCCTGTATCGTGAACGTGAACAATGGTTCTTTACAGACTTTTCTTGTGATGTGAATTACGTAGAGTTGCTCGTGAGGCAGTGCACTATTATTGATGAAGATCTACCATTGTGGGTCCTCCAAATCGTAATTGATTTGAAAATTGCTGATTTAAAGTCTTTTTCGGCGTGGTTAAGCAAATTCAAGAAATCGTGTAGTATAGGGGGTCACAAAGCAATGAAGCTTACTTCAAGTCAAAGTGTAGAGAAGATGCCATTAATTCACAGTTGCCATGAAGATGGAGCTTGTTCTCAGAATGAGATTTTCATTCTGCAGCGGAGTGTGCGCTGTTATGAAACTTCCTGGCAGATGAAAACTGTGTGCCCGACCGAGACTCGAACTCGGGACCTTTGCCTTTCGGGGGCAAGCGCTCTACCATCTGAGCTACCGGAGCACGACTCACGCCCGCGAAAGGCAAAGGTCCCGAGTTCGAGTCTCGGTCGGGCACACAGTTTTAATCTGCCAGGAAGTTTCATGAAGCTTGTTGTTACCTAGACATCTGCTATGACTAATGGTGATCAACAAGGTTTCATGAAAGAACTATAACCAGACCACGCTTTATCATTTTGAGGTAAAAAAAAAAAAAGACTCTGTTGAGCAGTCGATTAGCGCTGTGACACATTCATATACAACAACGTGATAAATATGCGTGGATTACTATGTCTGCAGCTTTATACAGAGTGGTCCATTGATAGTGACCGGGCCAAATATCTCACGAAATGAGCATCAAATGAAAAACAACAAAGAACGAAACTCGTCTAGCTTGAGGGGGAAACCACATGGCGCTATGGTTGGCCCGCTAGATGGCGGTGCCATAGGTCAAACGAATATCAACTGCTTTTTTTTAAAAAGTAGGAACCCCCATTTCATTACATATTTGTGTAGTACGTAAAGAAATATGAATGTTTTAGTTGGATCACTTTTTTCGCTTTGTGATAGATGTCGCTGTAATAGGCACAAACGTATAAGTACGTGGTATCACGTAACATTTTGCCACTGCGGAAGATATTTGCTTCGTGATACATTACAGTGGTCCCGACAGTCGGGATACCAGTTACTTTGGAATAAGGCTGGGCATCTCGGGCATATTCTGAGTCGTGGTCACCTTTGTGCTCATACGGCAAAGACTACCAAATCCACCGGTTAGTCCCTCAACCGTTTGGGGTAAAACCGAATGGAACTCGGAGCTAGCAACCTGCTTCCCTGGTACTTTAAATATGATGCTGGCAACAATCAGAACGAAATACCTCGGACCTTTGGAGGTGACGGAGTCCCACCTCTAACTGACAAACCAGGGACTCCTAAGATACGACTTGGCAAACAAATGGTAATGAGATGGGGAGCTATTAATATCAATGGGGGCTACTCTGGGAAGAAAGTAGAGCTGGCAGAGGCTGCAAGTAAGATTGGGCTGGACGTTTTAGCTGTTAGTGACATTCGGGTAAGGGGTGGGAAAGAACAGGAAGTGGGAGAATACAAGGTCTACCTGTCAGGATTCAAAGCAGGAATAGCACAAAAGGGTGTAGGGCTCTAGATCAGGAAAGAAACCCAGCGCAGCTGCAATAAGGTATGTAAACGAACGACTGATGTGGATAGATTTGACAGTGTCTAGCAAGAAAATTAGGATTGTGTCAGTATATTCGCATTGTGAAGGGACAGATCAAGATAAGATGGATAGTTTTTATGAGGCACTCAGTGATGTAGTTGTTAGAGTAAAGGACAAGGGCAGTGTTCTGCTCATGGGTGATTTTAACGTCATTTACAATTTGTACAGAAACCAGATGGCAGTTATAAGAGTCGAGGGACATGAAAGAGAAGCAGTGGTTAGGAAGGGAGTGAGACAGGGTTGTAGCCTATATCCGATGTTATTCAATCTGTCTATTGAGCAAGCAGTAAAGGAAACTAAAGGAAAATTCGGAGTAGATATTAAAATCCATGGAGAAGAAATAAAAACTTTGAGTTTCGCCGATGACATTGTAATTCTGACAGAGACAGCAAAGGACTTGGAAGTGTAGTTGAACGGAATGGACATGGTCTTGAAAGGAGGATATAAGATGAACATCAACAAAAGTAAAACGAGGATAATTTAATGTAGTCGAATTAAGTCGGGTGATGCTGAGGAAATTAGATTAGGAAATGAGACACTTAAAGTAGTAAAGGAGTTTTGCTATTTGGGGAGCAAAATAACTGATGATGGTCGAAGCAGAGAAGATATAAAATGTAGACAGGCAGTGGCTAGGAAAGCGTTTCTGAAGAAGAGAAATTTGTTAACAACGAGTATTGATTTAAGTGTCAAGAAGTCGTTTCTGAAAGTATTTGCGTGGAGTGTAGCCATGTATGGAAGTGAAACATGGACGATAAATAGTTTGGACAAGAAGAGAATAGAAGCTTTCGAAATGTGCTACAGAAGAATGCTGAAGATTAGATGGGTAGATCACATAACTAATGAGGAGGTATTGAATAGGATTGGGGAGAAGAGAAATTTGTGGCACAACTTGACTAAAAGAAGGGATCGATCGGTTGGTAGGACATGTTCTGAGGCATCCAGGGATCATCAATTTAGTATTGGAGGGCAGCGTGGAGGGTAAAAATCGTAGAGGGAGACCAAGAGATGAGTACACTAAGCAGATTCAGAAGGATGTAGGCTGCAGTAGGTACTGGGAGATGACGAAACTTGCACAGGATAGGGTAGCATGGAGAGCTGCATCAAACCAGTCTCAGGACTGAAACCACAACAACAACATGTAAATTCTGTTGTGCCGGAGTATCCTGTCAGTCCGTTGAATATATACAATTTCAGAGCACTTTTCATCAGATGATATCTGTATATGACAGCTTTAGTGATTAGCTTCAGGTTGTACAGATATCTATATCATAGTAATAATTTTGAAGTTGTCACAATAGGAAATATATTTGTACTAATACTGTGACCTAATGAATGAATGATTACGTGACAGCAAATATTTTGGTTCCCCTAAAGTTGTACAAATGTGAAACATTTGCCACTTGAAAAGGTACACGTACGAATTTCATCGCTAAAAACATTTCACTGTGTGCTAAATCTCTAGGTTGTTGCACTATCCAGCACAACATTCGATGGTTTGGTAATATCTACACTTTAAGGTACTAGGAAGCCGTTTCTAACATGTGTGAGACTGGTTGCGATCTATCTTCCTACCACAGTTGCGCAAGGACACTCTCTGAGTGTTTTAGGAATTTGGTGTTGAATCCATGGCCTGCAAGGTAGGAAGATACCAGCTCACCATGCAGAGATCAGAAAAATGCAGCAGTATGGACAGTGATGTAATCAGACAAAGATCCCAATGTCGGTTCCACTACGCTCCGTGTAAAGGAAACGTTATCGCTAACAGAAATTAGTGTACAGGTTTTCGTTATTAAGGTTTATTTTTTTCCCAAGTATGATTTTATGACATATGAGTCATAGTTGTAATATGTACAGGATGGTAAAATATTGATATTGGGTGTTCACAACTGTGAAGCGAAGTTCCTTACTATTCTAAGGTTCTTCAATAATAATATGGTCGATGACCATGTCTGGGGATTGATAAAACAAAAACAATCTAAATACGATTAGGGCAAGACATATCAATTGAGCTGAAAATACACAATAAAATACCCAGTGGGGTCCGTATAGGGTACGTAAATATCACAGCGAATATAAATGCACAATTAAAACAATTCAATAACTTCAGAGTACAAAGCACTCTGCTGTGTTCATCAGTCCTTATCGTTAGATCAGATATGTCACGTTTCTGCTTCAATTAAGCGTGACAATCGTGAATACGTTTAACTACAGGTCATGGTTGAATGTACAGAAACATAGAAGAAATGGAGACGATCGCAGTTCTGAGTGTCAACTGAATATCACTTTTCAGCGTAGTGCGAGCAGCGGTAGTGGCTACTGTTGGCACAAGCTGTGAATCTGAAAATCTATTCTAAATCTCTCTCGACTGTTAAACACCAGTTTGATACGATTCCTACGTCTTCGGTGAAGCCGAGACTCCTAGTTATTACCTAACTAAATTAATTGGCATGGCACACACTATTTAGCTGGAATAGCTTGTGTGCCGTTGCCCTCAAATCGCTCGCATACGTTAACAGTCACTGCTCGGTGCAATTTTCTGTACTAGGAGACTACTCAGTTTAACTCAGTTAAGATTAGCCTGTGGACAAATGTTCATATAATTACTCTCGTAACCATCTCAGCACATTGCGAGCCGCCTTACTCAAACACTCTACTATTTGCTGCAAGAGAAGAGCGAAATCTTCTGTCTGAATTTGCCTATATCAAAGCTGGTGGCCAGGCGTTTTCTTTTGGGCCAATCAGACGGTTTGTACTCTTTGCAACTCGACCCATTAGAGTTTCTGTAGGCTGTCGCAGGTGTCGTTTCTTTTGTAGGACAGAGTGTAACTTCTGCTACATAATACTGAGACAAACAGCTTTTATTCACGTGGATTTTAATACAGTGAGTCACCAAAGTTTTGAGTTGGGTTTCTCTGGACTTTTATATGTCATCTATAGTCATGTTCCAGCAGAAAGGTTACCTGAAGTGAAGTAATTAAAAATAGGGACAAGGACGGCTTTTGCCGGCGACTTGTGCAGTGGCTCCGGCGTCGCATTGTGTCGGCTGTATATCCTGCTGTAAAGGTTTTGGCCAAACACGGGATGAGTGCTGCCTTCTTCAAATTATCCTTTCCTCAGAACCGCATCTTGAAACGCAGTTTTGGAAGATTACTTGTGTTTTATTACTATTGTGAGTTTTAGTGGTGTATATTCATGAAATGTGGGCTTGTTTATTCGATTTGCATATCAATAAAATTCTTACATTTTCATGTAACTACGTCGTGTGACATGTCGATTTAACCAGAACTGTTCCAGGAGTTCAGTGTAAGGTGCGTTATTTGTCTGACACCTGACATGTTTTGTCACGTCGCTTCGAAAATTTACTAAAACAGAAATTCGACAAAACGACCGGGTACTGTATGTAAATAAAATAGAAACAGTAGCTCCACCTTGTTTCTCCATAGAAAAACATTGAACGACACCTAAGCTGTGACACCTATCAGTAATAAGCAATATGTCTTATTTTATCTCTTGAAAACCAGATACTGATCAAATGGCTCTGAGCACTATGGGACCTAATACCTGAGGTCATCAGTGCCCTAGAACGTAGGCCTACTTGAACCTAACTAACCTAAGGACATCACACACATCCATGCCCGAGGCAGGATTCGAACCTGCGACAGTACCAGTCGCGCGGTTCCGAACTGAGCACCTAGAACCGCGGGACCACCGCGGCCAGCCCAGATACTGAACGCAGATTATTACACTAGCTATGAACCGAGTGCACAAAATTCGTGGTACTTTAGAACATTTCATGTATGTGCTAACAATGTAATGACATTCAAAATTTGCAGAGTGGTTACTGTCAAACCCTACACCGCGTCACAGTAACTTTCTGAGTTGTTGTATGTTGGTGATAAAAATTCCGTTGTAGGTCATAGCGAATCTGTTTGATTCCATTACTTCTTTTATTATCAGTGTTTTCGTGACGAAGACAATGTGGTGGTTTATTTATTTATTTAGAGTATGGTATCTACAGAGTAAAATTGCACACAAACTATTAATTAATACAATAAATGAATTACAAAAATATAATAAAATGATTGATTGCAAACAACAATATGCGAAAGATTAGGGAGACAGCCGCTTCAACTATTGCAAGTCCACATCTAAGAAGGTCACTCACTGATCAGCTCGTGGAGTAGCATTCATGATATCCCTCCAATCTCCTTCAAATCTCCTCGCAGGACATTCGAAGATCAGGTCTGCACCACAGTGACATCGTGGGTCATCAGTGAGTTTCCATTTGTAGAGAATGGCCTTACATCTGCCGTGGTTAGCCCTCACACGATTAAGTCTGCACTAATTTCTTCTGGGCATTTGCATACCTTCCACCGATATGAAAGGATCAAAATCAGCGATGAGAGGATGGTGATTATTCAGCGACCAGCATTGCCTCCATTCCCTTGCTATGCCGTACCTTTCTGGGAATTTGAGGACTTCGTCCTGCTATCATAAGATGTCCGCCCCGAACAAATACATCGAACAATAAGGAACAAAATGAGATAAAAAAGGGCTAGCGTATTTGCTTAGTAGTCAAATCGTCTTCGGCCCCGGGTTCGAAATCCGCCACCACTTAAATTTTGATAAATAGTCAGCATTGGCAGCCGAAGACTTCCGGCATAAGAAGACATCCTCATTCTGCCAACGGCCTCGTCAAAGAGGATGGAGGATAAGACAGAGTTTCAGGGAACTCTCTTGTCCTTGGGGTGGGAAACTACCACTAAAGACGGAAGAGTCAGCAATGATCAACGGGATGAGGATGCAGAAGGCAAATGCAAACCACTGTATTAAAGACACATAACGTGTATCCACAGGACGTGAGGCCTATAACTGAAAAAAATGTGATGGTCTCTCCACTGTCAAAAGATTCCAGAACAGTCCCCCATTCGAGTCTCTGGGAAGGGACTGCCAGAGGGGAGGTGACCATGAGAAAATGATTGAGTAAAGAACGAAACTATAACGTTCTACGAGTCGGGGGGTGGAATGTCACTTGACGTGTTAGGGAAGCTAGAAAATCTGAAAATGGAAGTACAAAGGCTCAATCTAGATATAGCAAGGGTCACCTAAGTGAAATGGAAATAAGACAGGGATTTCTGGTCAGATGAGTATAGGGTAATATCAACACCAGCAGAAAATGGTAAAACGGGAGTAGGATGCATTATGAATAGGAAGGTAGGGCAGAGACTATGTCACTGTGAACAGTTCAGTGATGGAGTTCTTCTTATCATAATTTTATCAATTGAAGACATAAAGTCTGAAAATGAGTCAGTAATCATATTTTTGGTCCTTTATTTTACAGGTCCGTCTTGATCTACAAAGGCGGACCTGTAAAATAAACTTATTAGAATCCTCAGCAAGCCAACACCGACAACGAAAGTGTACACGTCCCCGTCGCAATCTGAAGATGAAGAAGTAGAGAAAGTATGTTAGGGTACTGAAATGGTAATACAGTATGCAAAGGGAGATGAAAATCTAATAGTCAGGGTTCGTAACAATAACAGTGGAACGGGAATTCCACTGTTAAATGCAGAGGATAGAGCGGATAGATGGAAAGGGTACATTAAGGGTTCTGTGAGGGTGAAGGTTTGCCTGATGTGATAGAAGAAGAAACAGGACTCTGTCTAGAAGAGAGGGGATCCAGTATTTGAATCAGAATTTAAGAGAGCTTTGGAAGACTTAGGATTAAACAAGGCAAAAGGGATAGATAACAGTCCATCGGAATTTCTAAAATCATTGGGTGATGTGGCAACGAAACGACTATTCACGTTAGTGTTGAGGCGTCGCAGCTAGGGCTCGATCGCCAATTTTTCTATTAAAGCTTTCTTGTGTGAATGCATGTGGGCTCCAGTGTAAGCAGTCAGAATCTTACACGATCTGCAACGGGCGAGCTGTGTCCTGCAGTTCGTGCGTCTTGACCATGTAGCGTGCCTGCAGCGTGCGAAAGTAGCGGAGAGGCGCTTGCTGAGTAGTTACATTCTCTGGAACTATAAGAACTAATAACTGACCTGGAAATAGCCTGAGGAACTTCATATTATGTACATAACCTTCTGTTGTGTAAGGGAACAATCTGTCAAAATCTGAAGTCAATAACTGTCATAATTTGGATGTTACAAAAAAAAGTCAGTAAAAAACGTAATTATCCGACACTAAAAAACTAAATCAATATATACATGTTAATAGTACACCAACTGTGACTATTTGAAAAGATATGATAGCACCTTTAGTGTTTAGATTCAAATTTGTAAACTTATCATTTTAGAAAACCTTTCGTAATTTTGCTGTAGTAATCACTTTAAGAATTTCAATTAGATATTTATGTTTCGTGTTATGATATGTGTGAAAGAGAGTACTTGTGTGAGTGTATGTGGGACATTCGCCAATATTAAATTTTCAGTTTCTAATACTCTATAGGAACTTGCATTTGTTCCAGATTTGTATCGTGGGAACGAATCCACTAGTGGTTCCCCTACAAGTGGATGACGGATGTCAAGCATGTTTGAATATGTAAGAGACAAGTATAACGTTCACGACTGTATAGTTAAATTCCAGACGTAAAGTACAGCTTAAAGTTTATTTCATTTTATTTGTTTAACAAGAGGGTTATGAGTTGCTTGTTGTAATGACGTCAATGAGCTGAGAGCAGTGGTTGGTTCTTGCTAGATTTTGGCGCGAGCCGCGCCCTGAAAGTCAGTTCTGATTGTCCGTAATTCTGGACAGCCAATAAGAAGTGAGACGGTTTGCCACCTAACCCATGAGAAAGAGGTGCTTGTAGAGGCAGAGAGAAGAAGGAACTGGTGGACTAGCTTTTGAAGGAGCCGGTCATGCTGAAAGTGTCCGAAAGCATTATGTGTAAAATGAAGTGATATTGTGACTTCCGCGTTTCCGTACAGTGATAAAGGTAGCTGGTGTTCACCATTAATTATTTGTGAAATTTTAGGAGTCGACAAATATTTTGTTCTGGAGAAAATCGCGAGTGCAAACTTTGAACTAAAAGCGTGGCGGTACTAAGTAAATTTTTTTACTGAGTATTGATGGCGAGCAAAAACCTTAGTTAATGACAACCACTGAATGCCGAGTGGAAAAGTAAATAGATGTTTATTGAGTTGTTACTCTTGTAAATGACTCCGGAATTGGATAGGAAAAGTTCTGGCTCTTTGAGTGTGACGAGGACTGTGAACAGGAACGTAAATGATTTGAACACATGTGGGCTGATGATCTTGCTAAATATCAATAAAATTCAAGTTTAAAAGGACCTTTGAACCTAGAAATTTGAACAGTAACTCATTTCCGATTGATTCTTTAGAGTTCACAAGACTATTTTCAGCTTTGTACGTGTAGGTATGAAATCTCAGTTTCTTCAACACTACTTTCCTGAGATCTCTTAAGTAGCTGCAGTCAGGAGTGACGTGTGGAGATCTGCAGCAGTATCGAAGTAGGTGGACAATGTATGTTGCAGAACTGCCGTCGATGTGCGAATGAGCGCGTTACGTCGCAGTGTGTAGAATCTGCGTCTTACCATCTGACTTTCGGAGAAATACCATCCACACACTTCCGAAGACCGCAAGAGCTGATAGGTACGAAAGTTATCGCACATTCAGCTCATGCATCCAAGCTTATGAAAAATGTTCAAATGTGTGTGAAAGCTTATAGGACTTAACTGCTAAGGTCATCAGTCCCTAAGCTTACACACTACTTAACCTAAGGACGAACACACACACACCCATGCCCGAGGGAGGATTCGAACCTCCGCCGGGACCAACCGCACAGACCATGACTGCGGCACCCGTGCAAGGTGTTCGAAATTCTGCGAAAAACAGAGGTAAGCTATAGGGAGAGACGTGTAATATACAATACGTACAAGAGCCAAGAGGGAATAATAAGGGAGGACAACCAAGAAAGAAGTGCTCGGATTACAGTGTTTGTAAGACAGGGATGTAATCTTTCGTCCCTACTGGTCAATCTGTACATCGAAAAGCAATGATGGATATAAAATAAAGTTCAGGAACGTAATTACAATTGAAGGCGAAAGGATGTCAATGATTCGATTCCCTGGTGACATTGCTTGCCTTCGTGAAAGTAAGGAATAGTTACATGATGTGCTGAGTGGAATGAACAGTATAATGTATGCAGAGTATGGACTGAGAGTAAATCGGAGAAACACGAAAGTAATGAGAAGCAGAAGAAATGATAAAACGAGAAACGTAATACCAGAACTGATGGGCATGAAGTAGATGAAGTTACGGAATTCTACTACCTAGGCAGCAAAATAACCAATGATGGGAGGAGGAAGAAGGATATAAAATGCAGACTAGCACTGTCGAAAATGGTTTCCTGGCCAAGAGAAGTCTACTAGGACCAACACAGGCCTTAATTTGAGGAATACGTTTCTGAGAATGTACATTTTGAGCCCAGCATTATCGATAGTGAAACATGAACTGGGGGGGGGGGACCGAAACAGAAGAGAATTGAAGCATGTGAGATGTGGTGGTATAGCCGAAAATTGGATGGAGTGATAAGACGAGGAATGAGAAGGTTCTGAGCAGAATCGGAGAGGAACGAATGTGAGGAATACAATGACAAGGAGAAGGGAATGGGTGATACGATATCTGTAATGACATCATGGAATAACTTCCATGGTATTAGAGGGAGCTGTAGAGGGCCAAACTGCAGAGGAAGGCAGATATTGGAACACATTCAGCAAATAACTGAGGACGTACGTTGCAAGAGCTACTCTGAGATTAAGACGTTGGCACAGGAGAGGAATACGTGGCTGGCAGCACCAAACCAATCAGAAGACTGACGACTCAAAAAAAGGTCTGGTTTTTATTTTCTCCTTGTTGGAACTTTTATGGTTTATTTTTCCGCCTACGTAGCAGAATTCCTTATCTTCATCTACTTTGTTATCGCCAATTTTGATATTACGATTCTCGTTGTTATCATTTCTCATTTCTTTCGTCTCTTTTCGATTTACATTCAATCGATATTCTGTACTCATCAGACTGTTCATTCCATTGAACAGAGCCTGTAATTCTTCTAACTTTCACTGAGAATAGCAATACCATCAGCAATTCGTATTACTGATATACTTTCAACTCGAATTTTAATGCTAGTGTTGAACCTTCCTTTTTTCCCGCCATTGCTTCTTATATGTGTAGATTCAACAGTAGGGACTAAATACTACGTGCCTGTCTTACACCCTTATTAATCCGAGCACTTTGTACTTGGTCTTTCAGTCATATTGATCCTTCTTGTTTCTTGTACATATTGCACATCACCTGTCTGTTCTTATGGCTTAGCCCTGTTTTCCTCATAATTTAGAACATCTTACACCATTCGAAATTGTCGAAAGCTTTTTCTAGGTCCACAGATCCTGTGAACGTGTCTTGATTTTTCTTCAGTCTTGTTTCTATTATCAAACGCAACGTTAGAACTGCCTCTCTGGTCCCGTTGCGTTCCCTAAATCCAAACTGACCGTCATCTAAGGGTTCCTCGTTTTTCTTTTCCTTCCGTAATTATTTTTTTCAGGAATTTTGGTGTATGAGCTGCTTAGCTGATTGTGCGACAAATTTCACACTTGTCGGCTCTTGGAATTTTCGGACCTGTGTGATGCATTATGCGCACCAATACGGATAGCTGTTTTGTTATCGTAAGTTCCACAAATCTCTTTTAAATTGTGATTTTAATACAGGATATCTTATCTCTTCACTATCGGCACCTGTTCCTTCTTCTATGACGTCATCAGGTAAGTTATCCCCATCGTACTGACCTTCAATTTACTCCTTCCACCTGTTCTCTCTCTCCTATGCATTTAACAGCGAAATTCCCACTGCATTCATATTGTTATCGCCCTTGATTTTAATTTTCAATTTTCATCGCGTTTGGGGATATTACCATCGGACAGAGCACAGCGAGAAAATGGTTCTCTCGTTTTAAGGACTCTCCTCTTTCAGGAAGACCTTTTGCGGTTTGATGAAGATTGTTTAGACCCACCAGTTCACAATGATCCATCTAGCGTGCCCGAGAACTGGCGAATGTGGTGAGCTTTTATCATTCCACCACGGTGCGACATTTGCATGCAATGGGGAATTTCCTGTATCAAGCAAAGCAGGCGGCTTTCTCCTTACACGAATCTTTCAGGGTTAATAATGAATAAATTTTTCGTATCATACCTTTGGCTGATTATTGTATTGAAGTCTTAATCCTTATGATTCTGCTACATATCTGTTTTGGACTAGACAACGAAGAGTACACGTGTGTGGCTGCTGAGAATGTCTTCTACTTGACCCGTCGGTGAAGGCGCGCTGTCCTAGCAGACTGGGGCGTGGTGACACGTGTGGGCGGCGGAGGCTGCGTGACCGGCAGCGGGCGGCGCGGATCGCGCGCTGAGTGGCTGGCGAGGGGCGGCGCACGGGGCTGCGCGCACCGCCCCTACTTCCAATTACACCCGCCGAGTCTCGCCTACTCGCTTCCCCGGCGTCAATTTCACATTACGTGTTTAACAGCGCATTACGCGCCGATGGGGCGCTGGCGCACGGGCCATTTCTCGGTCCACACGAGCCGGCGGCCACGTCCGGGGCATGCCCCCGTTCCCAAAGGTAAGGTCACGAAACCGTCTAGAGTCTGGCTTCTCGTTCGATGTTGCCTTCCATCAGTTCCGGTCTTCATTTATTGCCTACACAAAGCCCGTCACCTGGAACCTAAAACAGCTTGTCACAATGATACAATCAAATATTGAAGCTATGTTTATAGTGCCCTATCTTAAAGCGCGTTTGACAAAGGCTGGGCGGAAATTTTGTGAGGTGACTTTCCATATTAAAAAAAAGTAATATTTCCGAGCAGCCAAGTGCAACTGGTAAATTAATCTCTATTAACTACCTATTTCGATAATCTCACCATTTTAAGGTATCCTACAGAGCAACGGAGAGAACAGTGAGATCCAGTTAAGGGCCTCACTCACGCTCCAACCGACCGACCGACCGACCGAGAAATTGGCGCATGGTGGCGTTTCGACCAACAACTGACGAAATTTCCTTGTCGGGATGTCGGGCGGGCAGGACCACCCAACAATCGATCCCTCCCCTCAGACCACTCCATCCAACAATATGTTCTGTCTGTAACGCTGTTGTGTCTTTTGTCACTGATCACGGGATTAAATGCTGTTCTAATATACATGGCAGAGTGCGAGGTGGACGAAACTTTAAGGACAGATACCAAATAGCAGTCGTGAGTTATTAAGAGTGGGCGATGACATATGGAAGTCTCGCTGTGCGTGTAATTCGTACACGGATAGCCGACGCGGTTAAGGCGGCCGCTCGCGTAAAGCGTGAAATCCTGGTTCGTGTCCAGGTCCGGCATATATTTTTACTGTTGTCATTCCAATATACGGCCTATATTGGTTCAAATTTGCAATTGGGAATACATTTCCTGTAATCGAGGACAGAGTTTCCCACGAGGAGTATAGCAATAATGATTCCAGAAATGGGGCACTTTTCTTCATTTTTCAACGAATCCATAATGGTTTCGTGTGGCACATAGAGATAATAAAAGTTCATCGACCTCCTGTATTTCTATTTTTAGATTTTACTTAGGATACTTACCTAATATGAAATCAAAAAATTGAAATATCGACATTCAATGGACGTTACTTCATAAAATATGCTTGCTTCATTGTTATAATTGTTAAAGTCCAGCTTATGTCCAAGCCGTCTGCTATGAAGAGCTATGGGTGCGATGTTTTTGTCAGTTCTAATACTTGCTAAGTGGTTCATTCCTTCTGCGTGTGTTGTATTTGTTAGGTGATGTGCACCGCCGCCATGTGTAGTCTTTCTTCTTCGAATCTGCAACATACACGTTATCTTTTATGCTACATATATGAATAGATTAATAACGTTTACACGGAAGTTTTTTGTTTTATTTATTTTGATTTCTGATGATTTATATCATAAGCCAACTGCAAATCTCGTTGCGGGAATCAGAAATCATTACAGTTAATAATTGTGAGTATACAACAAAACAGAATCTGAGGTACTCTTAAGATCTGCCAGGGTCTAAATGTCATAATGTAACTAACAGCGTCTCCTTGTAACTGAAGGTCTGTCTCATGATTGATTTTTTTCTCTGTTAAGAATGTCTTGACGATGTTCAAGAGCTCCGAAATGTGTGACTCATGTCTTCTTAGATACACATTAAAAAAAGGTTTGCATCATCCCAGTTCCCAGAATTCCTGAAGACAGACGTTGACTGTGGATATTGTACCACAGACACAGACCCTTTGAATGTTCAGGGACGTTACTAATCCCGCCCAAAGATGTAAACAACTATTCATGAGCAGCAGCTCCTATTAGACGGAGGAGGTCCGAAAGCCGATCAGTTCCAATCATTCCACTAGGAAGGAGGTACACCGCTCGTGTTGTCCGTAGTTCAACCGTACCTAGACGCTCAATACCGCGGTTTGATAGCGTTCGCATTGTTACGTTGTGTCAGGAGGGGCTCTCAACAAAGGAAGTTTTCCAGGCGTCTGGGAGTGAACCAAAGCGATGTTGTTCAGACATGGAGGAGATACAGAGAGACAGGAACTGTCGGTGACATGCCTCGCTCAGGCCGCCCAAGGGCTACTACTGCAGTGGATGACCGCTACCTACGGATTATGGGTCGGAGGAACCCTGACATTAACATCACCATGCGGAATAATGCTGCTATTCGTGCAGCCACAGGACGTCGTGTTACGACAACCTGTGCGCAACAGGCTGCATGATGCGTAACTTCACTCCCGACGTCCATGGCGAGGTCCGTCTTTGCAACCACGAAACTACGCAGCGCGGTACAGAGGGGCCGAACAACATTCTGAATGCACCGCTCAAGATTGGTGTCACGTTCTCTTCACCGATGAGTGTCGGATATGCCTTCAACCAGACAATCGTCACAGACGTGTTTGGAAGTGACCTGGACAGGCTGAACGCCTTAGACACACTGTCCAGCGAATGCAGCACGGTGGAGGTTCCCTGATATTTTGGGATGGCATTATATGGGGCCGACGTACGTCTCTGGTGGTCATGGAAGGCCCGTAACGGCTGTACGATAGGTGAATGCCATCCTCGACCCATAGTGCAACTACATCGGCAACATATTCGTCTTCATGGACGACAATTCGAACCCCCATCGTGTATATCTAGTGAATGACTTCCTGCAGGATAACGACATCGCTCGAATAGAGCGGCCAGCATGTTCTCCAGACATGAACCCCATCGAACATGCCTGGGATTGATTGAAAAGGGCTGTTTATGGACAACGTGACCCACGAACCACTCTGAAGGATCTACGCCGAACCGCCGTTGAGGAGTGGGACAATCTGGACCAACAGTGCCTTGATGAACTTGTGGATAGTATGCCACGACGAATACAGGCATGCATCAATGCAAGAGGACGTGCTACTGGGAATTAGAGGTACCCCGGTGTATACAGCAATCTGGACCACCACCTCTGAAGGTCTAACTGTATGGTAGTACAAAATGCAATGTATGGTTTTCATGAGCAGTAAAAAGGACGGGAATGGTATTCACTATATTCCAATTTTCTGTACAGGTTCCGGAAATCTCGGATGCAAAACTTTTTTTGATATATGTATTTGCGAGAATTATCGGCTCCCAACCGCTTAAGTAACAGAGAACGTGGGTGAATTTCTTTCCTTGCCGAGTGATAGGGACGTGGGCCCATTGCTCCGGTCGCCGCTCACCCCTATGAATGATGATTAGTGGACTGTAACCGCTGCTGTGGTGGCCGAGCGGCTCTAAGCGCTCTAATCTGGAACCACGCGATCGATACTGTCGCAGGTTCGAATCGTGCCTCGGGCATGGATGTGTGTGATGTCCTTCGGTTAGTTAGGTTTAAGTAGTTCTAGGTTCTAGGTGACTGATGACCTCAGAAGTTAAGTCCCATAGTGCTCACAGCCATTTCAACCATTTGACTGTGACCGCCGTCCTTGAAAGTGGAAAGAGGGAAAACACCTGGTCCTATCTGTGATACCTCAACGGTCAGAGACCGTTACTCCAGCCGCCAGACCACCAGGGCTGCAATGAAACATACTTACATAATATTGTTTGCAACAGCTGGTGTGACGACATTTTTAAAGTGGCGTCAAATAAATTAAATTAAGATACAAAGTATAAAGTAACGGAACTGACGGTGTTCAGAAGCACAGATTTTAGTATTTTATCCATCCCCAGCAACTGTAGTCGCGTATAACGAAATAACAAGTAACTCAACCGTCTCAGTAACCGGACGGCAGCCACCGCATACGCCCCGACAACACACAGGAAGCCTCGTAGCTTCTGTTGTCAGCTGCTACGGTAGCTGTAATGTTGCTGACAAACGCACATAAGCTTCTCAGCTTTCGGACCCAATACTTTCCTGGATAACATTTTTTTCGAGGGGCATCGTCTGTTGCTTGACTTAGGCCAACAGGAACGTATGTTAATCGGTAAAGTACTGACAGTTCGTGATTTTAACACAGACCTAACTTTCGTTACTGATGATGGTTTTTACCAATCAAGGAGGGCTGAGAACTTTGCCCAGCCACGCCAACCGTTACTCTGCGGCATTCTTTTTTTTTTTTTTTCAAATGGATCTGAGCACTATGGGACTTAACATCTATGGTCATCAGTCCCCTTGAACTTAGAACTACTGAAACCTAACTAACCTAAGGACATCACACAACACCCAGCCATCACGAGGCAGAGAAAATCCCTGACCCCGCCGGGATTCGAACCCGGGAACCCGGGCGTGGGAAGCGAGAACGCTACCGCACGACCACGAGATGCGGGCAACGGCATTCTGAAACTGAGACATGGGACTTAGGGAAAGGCAGGATTCGGTGTGGACGGGGCCTTAGTCAGTTACCGTTGGTTACTCTTTTTTTTAAAATCACGTACACCTTATTTGGAACCAATTGCAAATGAGGTTGACAATAAGGAACAATTATCAAATTTGACTGTCAAGTCACAATGTCTAATGGAAAAAATAGACAGTATTAAGAACCACGATCCACCTTTTGTAACGTCCAGCGGACCATCATAAATCGCGGTGACCTCATTGTGATTACTGCCTTTAAATAAAAGTGTCGTTTATGTTGGTCTGGTTTTCTGTTTCTTTCAGTTTCCTTCTGCTCTGTACTGTAGTGTTATTTCTACTTACGGTCCAAGACTTATCGAGCATGTTACTTGGTAGCGACACATAATACGAAACTTAGTTTCATGCTTGAATTTTGCAGGCCAGTGTAATTCATATACTGCCTAGAGCTGGCTCCTAACAACTTCAGACAATAATCTACACATAACGCAGAAGGAACACATTGAGCGTCAATAAGGGAAAAAGCCACACCTAAAGACCGCTCTCAAATTTCCACGGAAATAAATCCAATCGCCGGCCGAAGCGGCCGAGCGGTCCTAGGCGCTTCAGTCTGGAACCGCGCGACCGCTACGGTCGCAGGTTCGAATCCTGCCTCGGGCATGGGTGTGTGTGATGTCCTTAGGTTAGTTAGGTTTAAGTAGTTCTAAGTTCTAGGGGACGGATGACCTCAGAAGTTAAGTCCCATAGTACTCAGAGCCATTTGAACCATTTGTGATACTGTGTTCTTAGCTTAAATAGCGCTTGAAACAAAGCATCACAGTTGTTGGTAAATATCAGTAGAGTGTGATTTAAACACTTTTTGATTAAGTAATACCAATTTTGTGTGCCTGCGTGTATGCAGTGTTTGTCTAAAATTTTCTGTTTACTACTACATTCATGTCGTTAATCCAAAGTACACACGCAACCATACACTTCTACACATATACACTGTAGTAACGGGCGATACAGTTTGAGTTACACTTTTGCACTGAAGCACCAAAGAAACTAGTATAGACACGCGTGTTCAGAGATAAGTAAACAGGGAAAATACGGCGCTGTGGTCGGCAACGCCTGTATAAGACAACAAATGTCTGGCGCACTTGTTAGATCAGTTACTGCTGCTACAATGACGGCTTATCAAGATGTCAGTAAGTTTGAATGTGATTTTATAGTCGGCGCAAGGGCGATGGGACACAGCATCACTGAGGTAGCGATGAAATAGGCATTTTACAGTAAGACCGTTTCGCGAGTGTACTGTTAATATCAGGAATCCGGTAAAACATATAATCTCCAACATTGCTGCGGCCAGAAAGAGATCCTGCAAGAACTGGACCAACGACGACTGAAGAAAATCGTTCAACGTGACGGAAGTGCAGCCGTTGGGCAAACTACTGCAGAGGTCGACTCTTGTACTCTTGACGACTGTACGACACAAAGCATGAAACCTCGCCTTGGCTCGTCAACACCGCCATTGGACTGTTTATGACTTTAAACACGTTGCCTGGTCGGACGAGTCTCGTTTCAAATTGTATAGAGGCAACCTCATGAATATGTGGAACCCTGCATGTCAGCAGGGGACTGTTGAAGCTGGTGGAGGCTTTGTAACGTTGTGGGGCGTGTGCCATTGGAGTGATAAGGGACCGCTGATACATCTACATACGACTCTGACAGGTGACACGTACGTCAGAATCGTATCTGATCATCTGCACCTATTAATATCCGCCGCACGGTGTAGCCGCGCGGTCTTAGGCGCCTTGTCACGATTCGTGTGGCTCCCCACTGTCGGAGGTTCGAGCCCTCCCTCGATCCTGGATGTGTGTCCTTAGCGTTAGTGAGAGTTAGATTAAGTAGAGTGTAAGCCTAGGGACCGATGACCGCAGCAGTTGGATCCCATAGCAACTTACCACAAAATAAAAGAAAAATCATGTCCATTGTGCATTCCGACAGACTTGGGCACTTCCAGCAGGACAGTGCGACACCAAATACATCCAGAATTGCTACAGAGTGGCTCTAGGAACACTCTTCTCAGTTTGAACACTTCCAAACTCCCAAGGTATGAACATTATTGGGCATATCTGGGATGCCTTGCAACGTGCTTTTCAGAAGAGATCTCTATCTCCTCGTACTCTTACGGAGGTATGGACAGCCCTGCAGAATCCATGGTGTCAGTTCCCTCCAGCTGCCCTTCAGAGCCACGCGGTCTGAGGCGTCTTGTCACGGCCCGCCCCCCCCCCCCCCCCCCCTCGGGCATTGATGTCTGTGGTGTAGTCCACTCCTTCAGACGTTAGTTGAGTCTATGCCACGTGGTGCTGTGGCATTTTTACGTGCTATTGGGGCCCTACAAGATATTAGACAGGTGTAGCAGTTTTTTTTGTGGCTCTTCAGTGTTCAGTGTATATTACATGCATTCACTCTCTCACTCCAGGGAATAGTACGATTGCCACTGGATGTCAAGTGCATCATTGTAAGTGACTGACTTACGATGACCGATTTTTAGCTGGGCTACAATATGAAACACAAGAAAATTAGTCTGACGGAACACAGGTCGAGTATCACAGGAATGTCAAATAATCGTATACCAAAGAGTCGGTGCAGTACCATGTAGGACACTTTTAGCATGCTTTAAAGGGGAAAGGGGCACTTGATTCGACAGAGTTATTTCTAATTTTACGTGTCTAGTTTGTCGTATAGTGGAGTGGGAAGGTTCTGGATCCGCCCCCGTCATGTTTCAAATGGTTCAAATGGCTCTGAGCGCTATGGGACTTAACGTATGAGGTCATCAGTCCACTAGGCTTAGAACTACTTAAACGTAACTAACCTAAGGACATCAGACACATCCATGCCTGAGGCAGGATTCGAACCTGCGACCGTAGCAGCAGCCCGGTTCCGGACTGAAGCACCTAGATCCACTCGATCACAACTGCCGGCCCCGTCATGTTCAATTTTCTTCAAATTCATCTGTTTTGAGACTATTTCGGCATACTTAGTGTTCAATATGTGGATGTCACGATTAAACGGTAGCCCCGTCGACGCTACCATACGCAATGAGACGAACATAAATGACACTTTTATTGAGGACTGTCATTACTCTCAAATCGCTACGATTCATGATGGTCCATTGCACGTTACAAAAGTCAGGACATTGTTCTTGAAAGGGAGTGCATGCTGTGCTACGTGCTTCCATGCTTGCCATAAGCGGGTAAACAATTGTTGAGGCAGGGCACCCATCTCCTCCACCGGCTCGGTTGGTGGTGGTTGCTGCACGTGGACGCGTGGCAGTACGTCTCCCCACGCGTCCCGCACGTTGTCGAAGAGATTTAAGTCCGGGTAACGGGCAGTCCAGTCCATTCGTCTCGTTCTAAGAGCTCCTCTACCTCAACAGTTCGATGTGGTCGCGCACTGTCATCTATAAAAATGAAATCAGGGCCGAATACACCCCTGATAAGACGTACGTGGGGCAGGAGTAACGTGTCAAAATAACGTTGAGCGGTATGTATTCTCTGTTCAGTGGTTTAGAATTCAGTGCGCCCGTGCAACATTTTGCCTTGCCATATCATAACATCTGACATCTGCACCCCCAAACGATCACGTTCGACGTTGCTGGCCCTATCCTGTGGCGAGAGGTGGGAACGCGGAATACACCCAGTAACAAAAGCCGATATTTTTGAACATGACCATTTTGGTGGTCCAGGTGTTGTGGTATGGCCTAATGCTGCGTCGGCGTACTGACCTCCAAATCTTTTAATACTGAATACTTACCGGTCAGCGTTATTTTATCACTGCGTCTTTTCAGGGGTGTGTTCGGCAAAGATTTAATTTTTATGGGTGATACGGCGCGACTGCATCGAACTACACAGGTGGGAAGAGGTGTTTGGTAAATAGACTGACCTGCCCTTTTCCCGATTTAATCGTATCAATACCAGGGGGGAGGGAAAGAGGGAATATATGTCCACCTTTTGAAAATAGTGAATGTGGTCCGTTGCGTTATATTTTAAAATTTTGGAAAAAATCGATTTTTTTGTGAATTTTTTTAACAGTTTCCACAAACATTCTAAAGCTTTCAGTTGTTGTTGTTGTGGTCTTCAGTTCTGAGACTAGTTTGATGCAGCTCTCCATGCAACTCTATCCTGTGCAAGCTTCTTCATCTCCCAGTACCTACAGCAACCTACATCCTTCTGAATCTGCTTAGTGTATTCATCTCTTGGTTCCCTCTACGATTTTTACCAGCCACACTGCCCTCCAGTACTAAAGTGGTGATCCCTTGATGCCTCAGAACATGTCCTACCAAGCGATCCCTTCTTCTAGTCACGTTGTGCCACAAACTCCTCTTCTGCCCAATTCTATTCAATACTTCCTCATTTGTTATGTGATCTACCCATCTAATCTTCAGCATTCTTCTGTAGCACCACAATTTCGAAAGCTTCTATTCTCTTCTTGTCTAAACTATTTATCGTCCATGCTTCACTTCCATACATGGCTACACTCCATGAAAATACTTTCAGACACGACGTCTTGACTCTTAAATCTATACTCGATGTTAACAAATTTCTCTTCTTCAGAAACGCTTTCCTTCCCATTGCCAGTCCACATTTTATATCCTCTCTACTTCGCCCATCGTCAGTTATTTTGCTCCCCAAATAGCTAAACTCCTTCACTACTTTAAGTGTCTCATTTCCTAATCTAATTCCCTCAGCATCACCCGACTTAATTCAACTACATTTCATTATCCTCGTTTTGTTTTTGTTGATGTTCATCTTATCTCCTCCTTTCAAGACACTATCTATTCCGTTCAACTGCTCTTCCGAGTCCTTTGCTGTCTCTGACAAAATTACAATGTCATCGGCAAACCTCAAAGTTTTTATTTCTTCTCCATGGATTCTAAACCTACTCCGAATTCTTTTTTTGTTTCCTTCACTGCTTGGTCAATATTCAGATTGAATAACATTGGGGAGAGGCTACAACCTGTCTCACTCCCTTCCCAACCACTGCTGCCCTTTCATGTCGACCCTTATAACTGCCCTCTGGTTTCTGTACAAATTGTAAATAGCCTTTCGCTCCTTCTATTTTACCCCTACCACCTTCAGAATTCGGAAGACAGTATTCCAGTCAACATTGTCAAAAGCTTTCTCTAAGTCTACAAATGCTAGAAACGTAGGTTTGCCTTTCCTTAATCTTTCTTCTAAGATAAGTCGTAAGGTCAGTATTGCCGCACGCGATCCCACATTTCTAGGGAATCCAAAATGATCTTCCCCGAGGTCAGCTACTACCAGTTTTTCCATTCGTCTGTAAGGAATTCGCTTTAGTATTTTTCAGCCGTGGCTTATTAAACTGATAGTTTGGTAATTTTCACATCTGTCAACACCTGCTTTCTTTGGGATTGGAATTATTACATTCTCTTTGAAGTCCGAGGGTATTTCGCCTGTCCGATACATCTTCCTCACCACATGGTAGAGTTTTGTCAGGACTGGCTCTCCCAAGGCCGTCAGTAGTTCCAATGGAATGTTGTCTACTCCCGAGGCCTTGTTTCGACTAAGGTCTTTCAGTGCTCTGTCAAACACTGCACGCAGTATCGTATCTCCCATTTCATCTTCATCTACATCCTCTTCCATTTCCATAACATTGTTCTCAAGTACATCGCCCTTATATAGACCCTCTATATACTCCTTCCACCTTTCTGCTTTCTCTTCTTTGCTTAGAACTGGGTTTCCATCTGAGCTCTTGATATTCACACAAGTGGTTCTCTTATCTCCAAAGGTCTCTTTAATTTTCCTGTAGGCAGTATCCATATCACCCCTAGTGAGATAAGCCTCTATATCCTTACATTTGTCCTCTAGCTATCCCTGCTTAGCCATTTTGCACTTCCTGTCGATCTCATTTTTGAGACGTTTGTCTTACTTTTTGCCTGCTTCATGTACTGCATTTTTATATTTTCTCCTTTCATCAATTAAATTCAATATTTCTTCTGTTACCCAAGGATTTCTACTAGCCCTCGTCTTTTTACCTACTTGGTCCTTTGCTGCCTAGACTACTTCATCCCTCAAAGTTACCCATTTTTCTCCTACTGTATTTCTTTTCGCAGTTCCTGTCAATCGTTCCCTTATGCTCTCCCTGAAACTCTGTACAACCTCTGGTTTAGTCAGTTTATCCAGGTCCCATCTCCTTAAATTGCCACCTCTTTTCGGTTTCTTCAGTTTTAATCTACAGTTCCTAACCAATAGATTGTGTTCAGAGTCCACATCTGCTCCTGGACATGTCTTACAATTTAAAACCTGGTTCCTAACACTCTGTCTTACCATTATATAATCTATTTGAAACCTGTCAGTATCTCCAGGATTCTCTCATGAATACAACCTTCTTTCATGATTGTTAAACTAAGTGTTAGGTATGATGAAGTGGTGCTCTGTGCAAAACTCTACCAGGTGGCTTACTCTTTAATTTCTTAGCCCCAATCCATATTCACCTACTACGTTTCCTTCTTTCCCTCTTCCTACTGCCGAATTCCAGTCACCCATGACTATTAAATTTTCGTCTCCCTTCACTACCTGAACAATTTCTTTTATTTCATTATACATTTCTTCAATTTCTTCGTCATGTGTAGAGCTAGTTGGCATATCAACTTGTACTACTGTAGTAGGTGTGGGCTTCGTATATCTTGGCCACAATAATGCGTTCACTATGCTGTTTGTAGTAGCTTACCAGCATTCCTATTTCCCTATTCATTATTAAACCTACTCCTGCATTACCCCTATTTGATTTTGTGTTTATAACCCTGTATTCGCCCGACCAAAAGTCTTGTTCCTCCTACCACCGAACTTCACTAATTTCCACTATATCTAACTTTAACCTATTCATTTCCCTTTTTAAATTTTCTAAACTACCTGCCCGATTAAGGGGTCAGACATTCCACGCTCCGACCCGTAGAATACCAGTTTTCTTTCTCCTTATAAAGACATCCTCTTGAGTAGTTCCCGCCCGGAGATCCGAATGGGGGACTATTTTACCTCCGGAATATTTTACCCAAGAGGACGCCATCATCATTTAACCATACAGTAAAGCTGCATGTCCTCGGGAAAAATTATGGCTGTAGTTTCCCCTTGCTTTCAGCCGTTCGCAGTACCAGGACAGCAAGGCCGTTTTGGTTAGTGTTACAAGGCCAGATCAGTCAATCATCCAGACTTTTGCTTCTGCAACTACTGAAAAGGCTGCTGCCCATTTTCAGGAACCACACGTTTGTCTGGCCTCTCAACAGATACCCCTCCGTTGTGGTTGCACCTACGGTACGGCTATCTGTATCGCTGAGGCACGCAAGCCTCCCCACCAACGGCAAGGTCCATGGTTCATGTGGGGGGGGGGGGGGGGGAGATTTTTCAGTTAATCCTAAAAATTAAGTCCAATAGTGGATTTCACTTTCTCCAACAAATGTCATATTCAATATTTAGAGGTTCAGGATCTCATTTACACATCAGTACCTCCTTAAAATGAGTGGTGAGTAAAAGTCAACAACAGTTAACGAAACGTGCGTTTTTAAATGTTTTTAGATGGGCATACAGTACCCGCCCCATTGAGTTTGCTTCTTTTTTACCGATGGAAATAGCATTTTTAAAAGGGAAATGCATTTTTCAACTGGATATTTATGTTATACAAGAAAATACGAATGTATTTGTACTAAAACATTACTTGAATAAGGTACGCACCTGAAGTTATAAGCACGAATGGACGTGGTATAGAGTTGTATTGCATTCATGACACAATGTGTTATAAAGAATTTTCTGGTTAAATGAGCATTGTACTTGCGATCTACTACCTCCTGCGATTTTCGCAGGTAAAACCAAGGTGGAGCCTCATAACTAAATGTCTTGAAGATTAAGATCTTCAATCAATAACAATAATTCACTTTACAGACAGGTCGTATATGTTTGTGGATCATAATGCCCACAGAACCGTAATGACTAATACTTTTGCCTCCCATTATTTTAAATCAGTTATTAATTGAACACAGACGCTAAATTCCTTTGCAGAACCAAGTAAGGTTTTACCGGGATCCTATAGCGCATGTGGAGTCTTTTGACCTCAAAACGATTTGTGGAGGTTAATTCACCTGAGAGAAATTTGCGGCGAAAAAAATCCGAATTCCTTTAGTTTCCTACATTGAAAAACCATACACAGTTATGAAAATCATCGATATGAAATTCTTTTTACATGGAAGCAAGGTACAGATGAGATTTATCAATCATTGGTATCCTGGGATATCAAAGCCCGGCAGACAGATCTACAAAATTTCTGCCATACTTTGGCGTTATAGAACAACAGGCACAGAAATATAATGATATACATCCAGTATGTGAGCCGGTGCTTATAACTTCAGTTCCGTGCCTCATTCGAATAATATGTTTCAATAGAGCGTTATTAATTTTGTCAGTAGACTATAAGACGAATTTACGTTTGAAAATAAACGCTCTCATTTAAATAACAGAGTTGCCCTATGTACCGCAGATGACAATCATCAGGTAAAAGGTTGATACTGCCTTATGTAGACAGACCGCTGTCAATTAGGAAAATTTGTTCTCAGAGTATTTTTGCGGGTTACGAAGATCTTGAGACAATGTATTGTCTCAGTTCGATCCTGATTTGACCGTCATTTCAATCTGAACGGGTACCGAATTCTCGGAGCTACCCTCAGAGCACTGATGAGATATTACCTTAAGCCAGACTCCACTTCATATTGATGTGTAATCGTTAGCAGGAGGGGACGCTAAGCCCTGCAGGCTGTGTGTGGGATGTTCTGACGAGAAGGTGGGGATCGGAGACACAGAGCCGGATAGGTAGGAGCAGAGGGAGGATGGGGGTAGGGGGAGGGAGAGAGAGAGAGGAGAGAGAGAGAAGCTGGAGGGAAGTGGGTTATTATACGCTAATAAAAATACAGTCTCCAGGGACAGCACTGAGTGCAGATGGGGGGGGCTCGGCGTATCTGCCGTGAATCGGAAGAAATATTTCTCTGGCTAGAGGGGAAGCGGTCCGCGAGAAAGAACAGCAGACCTCGTTCTGCCAGAAGGACCACTCGCGTGTCGTTTCTGAGAACTGCACGGAAGACCCCACCCACTTTAAGCCCTAATTTTCTCCCTAGGTAAGCCTACAGTGAAATTTCGGCACTTACAGATACAATGACAAATGTATCATCAAGGATGAAAGCTCACGGCTTCAAGTCCGATGTAAAAGTGAGCAAATGAGACAGTTTTTGAGCAAATGGAAATGAATCAGGCCAAGAGTCAAGTAGCTTCGTGAATTTTATCTTTAGTTTGTGTTCATTTCCGACTTCGTTAAATGCAGAGATCAGATTGCTTCCTATATGTGTCACCGTTAACTAAATTTCTATTTAAAGAGCACGCCTTGTATGATATACACAACAAAAAAGTCTATACTGAAACATTTGCAATTTTTTCTCATAAAGACTGTTCAGAACTACGAAGCAGATAACTACCTCCCTTTCTGAGGTCCATTTAACAATTTCAGTGGATGTACATCTACGTCTACGTAATTACTCCGCTATTCACAATAAAGTGCCTGGAAGAGTGTTCAATGAATCACTTTCAAGCTATCTCTCTACCGTTCCAGTCACGAACGGCGCGCGGGAAAAATGAGCACTTAAATATTCCTGTGCGAGCCCTGATTTCTGTTATTTTATCGTGATGATCATTTCTTCCTTTGAAGGTGCGAGCCCTGATTTCTGTTATTTTATCGTGATGATCATTTCTTCTTATGTAGGTGGCAGCCAACAGAATATTTTCGCAATCGGAGGAGAAAACTGGTGATTAAAATTTTATGAGAAGGTCCCGTCGCAACGAAAATGGCCTTTGTTTTAATGATTGCCACTCCAATTGACGTATCATGTCTGTGACACTATCTCCTCTATGTCGTTGTAGTACCAAACGGGCCGCCCTTCTTTGTACTTTTTCTATGTCAGCCGTCAGTCCCACCTGATGCGGATCCCACACCGCAGAGCAGTACTCCAGAATAGGGCGGAGAAGCGTGGTGTAAGCAGTCTCTTTAGTAGACCTGTTGCACCTTCTAAGTGTTTCGCCAATGAATCGCAGTCTTTGGTTTGCTCTACCAACAACATTATCTATGTGATCGTTCCAATTTAGGTTATTTGTAATTTAGTTGAATTTACAGTCTTAAAATTTATTTGGCTCATCGCGTAATCGAAATTTAACGGATTTCTTTTAGTACTCATGTGAATATCCTCACACTTTTCTTTATTCAGAGTCAATTGCCACTTTTCGCACCATACAGATATCTTATCTAAACTATTTTGGAATTCGTTTTCATCATCTGATGACTACAAGACGGTAAATGGAGCATCATCTGCAAATAATCTAAAAGGGCTACTCAGATTGTGTCCTATGTCGTTAATGTAGATCAGGAACAATAGAGGGCCTATAACACTTCCTTGGCGAACGCCGGATATTACTTCTGTTTTACTCGATAACTTTCCGTCCAATTTCTGACAGGAAATCACAAATCCAGTCGCACAACTGAGGCGATATTCCATCGGCACGCAGTTTGGTTAGACGACGCTTGTGAGGAACGGTGACGAAAGCCTCCTGGAAATCTAAAAATAAGGAATCAATTTGATATCCCCTGTCGATAGCACTCAATACTTCATGAGTATAAAGAGCCAGCTGTGTTTCACAAGAACGATGTTTTCTGACTCCGTGCTATGTGTCAATAAATCGTGTGCTTCGAAGTAATTCATAATGTTCGAACACAGTATGTTCCAAAACCCTATAGCAAATCGACGTTAATGATATTGGCCTGTAATTCAGCGGATTACTCGTATTTCCTTTTTGGGTATTGGAGTGACCTAAGCAAGTTTCCAGTCTTTAGATATGGAACTTTCTGTGAGCGAGTGGTTCTATATAATTGCTAAATATTCACTTCGTCGTCTTTGGTAAAGGAGTTTCGGGAAACCGTGTTCAATAGCTCTGCTTTAGCGGCATTCTCATCGGTAACTCCATCGTTGTTATCGCGCAGTGGAGGTATTGATTGCGTCTTGCCACTGATGTGCTTTATGTATGACCAGAATCTCTTTGGGTTTTCTGCCAGATTCCGTACAGAATTCCGTTGTGGAAATTATTAAAAGCATCTCGCATTGAAGTACGCGCTATATTTCGAACTCCTGTAAAACCTAGCCAATCTTTGAAATTTTACGTTCTTTTAAATTTGGCATGGTTTTTTCGTTGCTTCTGCAAGCGCTATCTTACCCGTTTTGTGTAGCATGGTGGATCAGTACCATCACTTATTAATTTATGTGGTACATATATTTCAATTGCTGTCGATACTATCTCTTTGAAATCATTCCTCATCTGTTCTACGCTTACATGATTAGATCGGAAGGAGTGGAGACCGTCTCTTAAAAAGACATTAAGAGCATTTTTATCAGTTTTTTTAAATAGATGTACTTTGCGTTTCTTTTTCAAGATTGTAGGTGTTACGGTAATCAGCCTAGCAGCAACTGCCTTGTGGTCGCTAATCCCTGTATTCATCATGATACTCTGTATCTGTCCATGATTATTTGTTGGTAATAGGTCAAGCGTGCTTTCGCAACCATTTACGTTTCGAGTGGGATTATGAACTAAATGTTCAAAATAATTTTCTTAGAAAGCATTCAGTACAATTTCGGACGACGTTTTATGCCTGCCGCCGGCTTTAATTTTATAATTTTTCCAACTTATCGAGGGCATATTTAAGTCACCACCGACTATAATTGCATGAGTGGGGTACCTGTTTGAAATGAGACGCAAGTTTTCTTTGAACTGTTCAGCAACTATATCTTCTGAGTCGGGGGTCGGTAAAAGATGCAATTAATAAATTAGTCCGATTGTCAAGTATAACCTCTACTCATACTATTTCGCAGGAACTATCTACTTCAATTTCACTACAAGAAAAACTACTTCTGACAGCAATAAATACTCCACCACCAACTGTATTTAATTTATACTTTCTGAACACTGTTAGGTCGTTTAAAAAAATTTCGGCTGAACTTATTTCCGGTTTGAGACACTATTTGAGCTTCAGTGCTTTCTCTTAGGGCTTGGAGCTGTAGTTCTTTCCCAACACAGCTATGACAATTTACAACTACAATACCGACCTTTTCTACAACTACATTACTGTGTTTTAGTTGCCCTCTTTTAGATGGACGCCTTTTCTGTTGTTTCCTGGGACTCTCTAACCTAAAAAACCACCCAGCTCCTTCCACACAGCCCACGCTACCCGTGTAGTGGACTCCTGACCTATTAAGTGGAACCCGGAAATCCACCACCCGATGGTGCAAGTCAAGGAATCTGCAGAGTTTACAACTGTTTTTAAACGAATGGATGCCATTAAATGTGCCAGATTCCAAAAGAATGCAACAGCAAATTAAAAACATTCAAACAGTATGCGGTAGGAGATTCTGGTAGGAAAAGGCAATTAAAAACATTTTTATAATTATCTTGTATTGTGAGAGTTTAGGTCAGCTTCTACAACTAGCTGGGATGTTTCACAATGTTTCCTTAACAGGCAGTACTGTAGTCCACATAACAGCTTAAGATGAGAAGTATTGATTGTTTCGACATTAATTATACACAAGTAACCTATAACTGCGAAAAAGGTTAACAACTTACAGAAATGTTTCATACAGCAGTGAATGTAGTGTATATTCAAGTTTCATTTAAAACTGTCCGGCGTGACTACCTTTTGTGAAACGACAGATGTCCGATCTGTAATCAGTTTTCTTTCAAATCCCATGAAGCAAATCTTGATGAACAGTGGAAAGTGCTTGTGTTATCCGTTGTCATTGCTCGTTGACGTTCTCTGGGACTGGAGGAGCAAACACTCTGTCTTTAATGTAATCCCATCTACAGAGTCCGTTGGGGTTAAATCGGGTGATCATGGTGGCCAGGATATTGTTCCCCCAAGACTAATCCAATGTGTTCCATTACTGTATCAGAGACTGCTGCTTAACCCTGACCGTCGTCCAATGTGATAGGGTGCGCACAGAAATGAACCTATGCAGTGAGGTTGCACGCCCTGAAAACTTTCTCAAACGATTTTACATAAATTAATCTCTAAAAAAAGTTTTTTTCACGTTATATAGCTTCATATGTCGTCTTCAAGGTGAAGTTCTCAAAATTTCGATAATGGTCAGAATGACTGATATTCTCGCTGAAGTAATACGTTGCGCGAAATCCGAAATAATTTGTACTGAAAAATATGAGTGGCTATGGTTTTACGTTTGGTGGATATTGCGCCATATGTTGCTATGAATGAATTTTTCTTTAGACGTGGGATACGATCTATCTCCAATCTCAATAACACATGAAACACTCGCACTTCCAACCGTACTGGAGCAAGAATGAAATATTCCTAACATACCTTGTAAACTCTTAATACGGGATTTTGGCAAGTGAGACCATGAGAAGAGAAGAGTACGTTGTCGTATTGTTAACAGCGGAACTGGCTTATGTAGGGCGATAAGAGAGAAGTTATCGGTTTTACTTTATTTGTTCAATCCAGTATTGCATTTTTTTTTAGTCTTTGACAGGTATCGCGAGGGAAGTTATTTTGGCCTCGGCATACCTTCCTTACGAAGATAGTTCTCCCCCTCCCTTGGAGGTGAGGAGACTGGTAGACACTTGCCATCGGCAAGGTGACCAACTGCTGTTGGGGTGCGACACCAATGCCCACAACCTAGTGTAGGGCAGCAAGGACACCAACAGTAGAGGTGAGTAGCTTCTTGAATTCCTCTTAGCCAACAACCTAGAGGTCCTGAATAGGGGGAAGGAACATACGTTCAGGAATAGCAGAAGGGAAGAAGTAAATGACATAACATTTGGTTCTATGACGATGGGTAGCTATGTCAAACAATGGCATGTGGTGTTGGAGCAATCCTCATCGGACCACATGTACATTAAATTCAAGGTTGAAATGGGAATCAGATAGACCATGAGTTACAGAAATCCCAGGAAAACAGACTGGGTGACATATACGAGGGACCTTGACTTAGGCTTGTTGTTGTTGTCTTCAGTCCTGAGACTGGTTTGATGCAGCTCTCCATGCTACTCTATCCTGTGCAAGCTGCTTCATCTCCCAGTACCTACTGCAACCTACATCCTTCTGAATCTGCTTAGTGTACTCATCTCTCGGTCTCCCTCTACGATTTTTACCCTCCACGCTGCCCTCCAATGCTAAATTTGTGATCCCTTGATGCCTCAAAACATGTCCTACCAACCGATCCCTTCTTCTAGTCAAGTTGTGCCACAAACTTCTCTTCTCCCCAATCCTATTCAATACCTCCTCATTAGTTACGTGATCTATCCACCTTATCTTCAGTATTCTTCTGTAGCACCACATTTCGAAAGCTTCTATTCTCTTCTTGTCCAAACTAGTTATCGTCCATGTTTCACTTCCATACATGGCTACACTCCAAACAAATATTTTCAGAAACGACTTCCTGATACATAAATCTATATTCGATGTTAACAAATTTCTCTTCTTCAGAAACGCTTTCCTTGCCATTGCCAGTCTACATTTTATATCCTCTCTACTTCGACCATCATCAGTTATTTTACTTCCTAAATAGCAAAACTCCTTTACTACTTTAAGTGTCTCATTTCCTAATCTAATTCCCTCAGCATCACCCGATTTAATTTGACTACATTCCATTATCCTCGTTTTGCTTTTGTTAATGTTCATCTTATATCCTCCTTTCAAGACACTGTCCATTCCATTCAACTGCTCTTCCAAGTCCTTTGCTGTCTCTGACAGAATTACAATGTCATCGGCGAACCTCAAAGTTTTTACTTCGTCTCCATGAATTTTAATACCTACTCCAAATTTTTCTTTTGTTTCCTTTACTGCTTGCTCAATATACAGATTGAATAACATCGGGGAGAGGCTACAACCCTGTCTCACTCCTTTCCCAACCACTGCTTCCCTTTCATGCCCCTCGACTCTTATTACTGCCATCTGGTTTCTGTACAAATTATAAATAGCCTTTCGCTCCCTGTATTTTACCCCTGCCACCTTTAGAATTTGAAAAAGAGTATTCCAGTCAACATTATCAAAAGCTTTCTCTAAGTCTACAGATGCTAGAAACGTAGGTTTGCCTTTTCTTAATCTTTCTTCTAAGATAAGTCGTAAGGTCAGTATTGCCTCACGTGTTCCAACATTTCGACGGAATCCAAACTGATCCTCCCCGAGGTCTGCATCTACCAGTTTTTCCATTCGTCTGTAAAGAATTCGCGTTAGTATTTTGCAGCCGTGGCTTATTAAACTCATAGTTCGGTAATTTTCACATCTGTCAGCACCTGCTTTCTTTGGGATTGGAATTATTATATTCTTCTTGAAGTCTGAGGGTATTTCGCCTGTCTCATACATCTTGCTCACCAGCTGGTAGAGTTTTGTCATGACTGGCTCTCCCAAGGCCTTCAGTAGTTCTAATGGAATGTTGTCTACTCCGGGGGCCTTGTTTCGACTCAGGTCTTTCAGTGCTCTGTCAAACTCTTCACGCAGTATCGTATCTCCCATTTCGTCTTCATCTACATCCTCTTCTATTTCCATAACATTGTCCTCAAGTACATCGCCCTTGTATAAGCCTTCTATATACTCCTTCCACCTTTCTGCCTTCCCTTCTTTGCTTAGAACTGGGCTGCCATCTGAGCTCTTGATATTCATACACGTGGTTCTCTTCTCTCCAAAGGTCTCTCTAATTTTCCTGTAGGCAGTATCTATCTTACCCCTAGTGAGATAAGCTTCTACATCCTTACATTTGTCCTCTAGCCATCCCTGTTTAGCCATTTTGCACTTCCTGTCGATCTCATTTTTGAGACGTTTGTATTCCTTTTTGCCTGCTTCATTTACTGCAGTTTTATATATTCTCCTTTCATCAATTAAATTCAATATTTCTTCTGTTACCCAAGGATTTCTAACAGCCCTCGTCTTTTTACCTACTTTATCCTCTGCTGCCTTCACTACTACATCCCTCAGAGCTACCCATTCTTCTTCTACTGTATTTCTTTCCCCTATTCCTGTCAATTGTTCCCTTATGCTCTCTCTGAAACTCTGTACAACCTCTGGTTCTTTCAGTTTATCCAGGTCCCATCTCCTTAATTTCTCACATTTTTGCAGTTTCTTCAGTTTTAATCTACAGGTCATAACCAATAGATTGTGGTCAGAGTCCACATCTGCCCCTGGAAATGTCTTACAACTTAAAACCTGGTTCCTAAATCTCTGTCTTACCATTATATAATCTATCTGATACCTTTTAGTATCTCCAGGGTTCTTCCACGTATACAACCTTCTTTCATGATTCTTAAACCAAGTGTTAGCTATGATCAAGTTGTGCTCTGTGCAAAATTCTACTAGGCGGCTTCCTCTTTCATTTCTTAGCCCCAATCCATATTCACCTACTATGTTTCCTTCTCTCCGTTTTCCTACACTCGAATTCCAGTCACCCATTACTATTAAATTTTCGTCTCCCTTCACTATCTGAATAATTTCTTTTATTTCATCGTACATTTCTTCAATTTCTTCATCATCTGCAGAGCTAGTTGGCATATAAACTTGTACTATTGTAGTAGGTGTGGGCTTCGTATCTATCTTGGCCACAATAATGCGTTCACTATGCTGTTTGTAGTAGCTTACCCGCATTCCTATTTTCCTATTCATTATTAAACCTACTCCTGCATTACCCCTTGAAGCAAAGCAAGCGCTGTATCATGTATAAGATACAGAGGCGAGCGAGTGCACGGGACTTACCCTAGTTCACTGCTAGTAGCGTCACGTCATCGTAACGCGCCTGCATATAGTATTGCACCACATTTAACATAAAAGTAAAAATTAAGATTTGTGTGTAAAACTTTGTTAAAGTATAGTTCTATGTAATAATGTTTCAGGTAACAAATCTTAATGTTATAAAATTAGTAGTTTACGTAAAATTCACGTTTTGAAAGAAAAATAGGAGGCGCTAAATAATGACGCTAGGAAGCCAAAATTTGGTGAGAAGGTGCAGTAAGAAGTCATTAATGAGTGGTGCTGGTTTCCAAAACCATAAAACTAAAATTGACTCCAGAATCCGCGTTTTTCGGAAAAATCAGAGGCGCGAAATAATAGAGCTACAATATTGAAAATTGGTAGGATGCTTCAGTTCACCCTAATAATAATAATGGAAATACCACAATCAGTTACCTCTTCTAGTTTTTTAGTAATTTAGTAAAAACTACTTTTGTGAGTAAAATGTACATAAGCATTATAGATTAAGTACTTTAAGTTTTAATGATAAAACAAATTCTTTAAGACCAATGATCAGATAGGACAATTAACAAAGCTACACCAAGTTTTAGTCTTGTAGCATAATTAACAGCTGATACAAGTCTTGATAAAGCTATGGTTCAGAGGTAACAATCTACCGTTAGTTCCATTGTAAAAATTCTAGAGAGTAAAGTTTTAATTTTAGCGGGCTGAGATTTTCTACGTGCTTCTGTACTGCTCAGATGTATGTATACAAAAATTGAGAAGTTTGTAAAGCTATTATTAAATGTGATATTTAAGATTATGTGCCTGAGATAGCGATCATTTGGAGGCTCAGGCATCTGCATAGGAACGGAAAGAACAGATGCTCTCTTGGCGGTACGCGCCGGAGCTATATAAAAAGAGCGGCAGAGGCAGTAGGAAGCTCACTCCGCATTAGACCAACGCCTAGTCCACGCGAGCTTAACGTCCGATCGCGCCTCGCCTCGGGTGACGTCATAGCGGGCTGTGACATGCGCGTACTTAGCAATGTAAACGGACATTGAAAATCGCGAGGACTGTACACCGTCCTGGATCGTTTAGACTTCGGTAACAAACTGTTATTGTGCCGTCCGTGTGAAGTATAATTCCGCGTGGCAAGTGGTGACTAACTCCACTTTTAAGGCGAGCATTAATCTTTTTTTTTAACATTATTGCGAACTATTAATAGAGCACCGTTAGTTAGAGTAATGAACTATTCGGGAGGAACTTGCTGTAGAAGTCGCCTCTGAACTATTAAACGATTGGCTGAATTAACAATATTTAATGTCTTTAGCATTTTCAGAAGTTTCGAGTAATTTGTGTGAGCCTTTAAGATAATAAAATCTTGTTTGGAACTTTAAATTTTATTGAAGCAGCCCTAATCCCGTGAAGAACTATGGATATTTTTCGTTTAGCTGGGCTGTACAGGAATGTGGCCGTGCAGACTGGGAACTAAGGTCAGTAAGTTTCCCTTCGCTTTCTGACTGGCCACCAAATTAGTTGCCAGGCTCGCGTGATTTAAGGTGGCAATGTTCAACTTTCATTCAACATTAAACAACGACTTCTTCGCCGTCCCACATATGTTGCATCGGCAATAGTCTGTTACGTGAAATGAACATTCAAACAACTCAGTCGACGACTTCTTCGCCGCCCCACATATGGTGCTTATCGGCCGGGAAAACTGAATTAAAAGCAAATAAAAGTGCTCGATGTGTGAAAGCGATTGGTATAAATTAACGAACTCGGTAGGCAATAACAGGACACTGAATTGAACTAGTGTGGGAACAGTGTTACCAGTAAAGGCGGGTGTAGTGTATAAACAATAAGTACTCGACGCTACAGCTGCTGCTGCTGCCTTCAATACGTCGCGACGCGTCGCATCACGATTGCTGGTACACCGCGACGACATCATTCGTCGAAATCAAGCATTTAAGTTAAGTCAAAGACTTTTAAAATATTTATTAACTGCTGCTAACAAACTAAAAGATATGGAAAGTAGTGTACATTTCAGAAGGGAACCGGTCTCTGACCAAGAATCCTCAGGATCAGGAATTGAGTTTAATGAGGATGGTTCCATTAATCCCTCAAATATTGAACTAGAACGTAATTTGTCACCAGTAAATTATGACTTTAATTTAAATGAGAGTGCAGGGATGCAATCAATAAGTGAAATAGAAGTCAAAAGGGAGCCAGTAGAGTTGCTAACTTTGTCAGGTAGTAAAACTGAGCTCAATATATCTCCAGCTCAGTCAAGTCAAGAGATACAAAGTATCAAGGTAGAAGCTCCGGATTGGATGCAAATACTGTTTGCCAAACTCGAATCAAACCAAAATAAAATTGAGGCTAAAATTGAAAATAGTAATAAAGAGTTGGAGAATAAAATTGAGGTTAGTAATAAAGAGTTGGAGAATAAAATTGAGGTTAGTAATAAAGGGTTGGAAAATAAAATTGAGGATAGTAATAAAGAACTAAAAGAAGAACTGCAATCAAAATGGAATAGTTTGAATTATAAGATAGATGCTATTCATCATGACATTCAAGTAAAAGTAGGGCAACAGTTAACTAAAATGCATAGTACTTTCAAATGTGAAATAGATCAAATTCAAAAAAATTATCAAGAGGCAGATGAACTTTTGGAAGTGAGGTTGTCCGAAAGATTGAGCAACGAGTCCAAACTTTGCTCTGACAAAGTTAAAGAGGTACAAATTAAAGTAGATACTTGTCAGAAAAACATTGAGAAAGTAAAAGAAACCTGTACCGAAATTCGTGGTGCAGTGGAACAAAGATGTTCTGCCAGGATAGAAGCAGTAGAGTCACAAGTAGAGGAATTAAATACTAACATTGCTAACCTAGAAAATAGAGTAACCTCTGTTAATTCTAGTCATTCTACTGTACAGCATGTGACTTCAGTTGACGCCGCTTTTATAGGGTGTCGACAGTTTTTGCGCTTTGATCCTGATAAGTACATTCACCCTCTTGAATTTTGGAATGACTTTGAGGATGTTCTCCCCAACACTTGGTCAGAAAGAGAAAAAATTTCATTTATAAGAAGTCATTTGTCAGGTGATGCTTTGCGATGGTCAGCGGATGTAATGATCAAATGTAAAACTTTATCTGAATTTAAGTCTGCATTTCTCAACGAATACTGGTCACATAACAAACAAAATGATGTGTTAAGGGAATTCTGGAGTGGTAAGAAGTTTTTCCCAGGGCGTGAATCAGTAAAGGATTTCGCTAGGAAGTGGGTTTCAAGAGTGTCACATTTGACAGAAAAGATGAAGCCAGATATGATCATTATGGGTTTAGAAGGTAAGCTGCCGTGGTACTGGCAGAAGAGGATCATTTCCGCCCCTAGAGATAATATAGACAAATTTATTGAATATCTGGAAAGAGTGGAAAGAATAGCTGCTGCTGAGGAGCAGGTGCAGCAGAATAACAAATCTTCTAACAATCACGTACAAAATAATGGAAACGTGAACGTTAGAAATATGGAAGTTAGGCACACCAAAACAAACTATCGAAACCAAAGCCGTGGCAGAGGAAGAGGGGGTAGATACTCACCACGCTTTCGTAACAACTACTATGACGAAAGTGGAGAAGTAAATACTATGCCATTAAGACAAGAAGGGAGTCATGATGCTACTATATCTAGTGGTGTCACAGATGAACACAACAGGCCGCGTGTGGGAAACTAAATCCCGTCTATGAGGAAACTGGCGCTCACCAGGCGGTAACAGTAACACAGCCAGTAACGGAAACACAGACAATCAGCCAACATACACAGACAGACAACATGGATGACGAAATAAATACAGATAATACCAGTGATGTGTTAAGCCACTCTCACAAAATAGTGGATAGTATTTTGGATACACTAGAAAAATGGGTCAAGGAAGAACAGGAACTCAAGGTAGATAATGGGGAAGAAATAGATAATGGGTTTGAGTCTGATGGGAATAATGATGAAGTAAAAGCTTACATCTTCGATGAAAATGGCAATCTAAAAGCTGAAGTAGAAGTAGCAGAAGTAGAATCAGTACTGCAAAACTTTAGAGAGGAGGAAATGATGAATGAAGGGGGTAGAAATAGTAACGAGGTGAAAGAATCTAGTAGCTGTGTAAACGTGCCACAAATGGTTGAAGGTGACGACATTCTTATGAACAGCAATATTGCGCAGGGACGCAGTTGCTAAGAGGTAGAGGATAGTTTGGCTGATGTGCAGCAAACAAAAGTAGAAAAAGTCGTCAGATGCTTCGATTTAAAGTTAGTGGACAGATTAGAGAAAGCAGCTAAGATTATAGAGCATGATGAGCCCCAGGATGTAAATGTAAATGTAATTGCAACTGATCAGAATTACTTTAGCTGGAAGAACATAGAACGAGATTTATTAGACGAGGTGTGTGAGCAACCTGTTCAATGTAAAATAACTCACCCTGTTATCAAAGTAAACATATCAGGAGTCACTGTGCGTTGTCTGCTTGACAGTGGCAGTGAAGCAAGTGCTTTATCACAAACATTTTTTGACACCATACCCAATAAAGAGAAGTTAACAGTTATGAAAGTAAGTGGCTTAAAGATTATAGGTGCTACTGGAAAAGTCTCTAGGCCAGTTCAACACGAAGCTTTGATACCCATTGGTATAAATGACGTAGTAATAGATCATCCTTGTTTGATTGTGCTAGGCTTAAGTGTTGATATGTTGATTGGTACTGATTTCTTATCAAAGTACCAGGGAAAGATCAATTTTGATCAGAACAACTTAATTTTAACTTTACCTGACTCTAAAGTGATAAGAGAGTCTTTTATAGGAAGTCATATAGGCGGTAGTAATGAAACTTGGGAACTGCCTATTAGAGTAATAAAGAATAAAGGATACTTGCAGGAAAATTTGGTTTTCAGTGAGAATGAGGAAAGTGCTAAGGTTGAAGAGAGACACATCCTAAAGGAAATAGAGGAAAAGGTACAATCAACAAAGCAAATTGCTGACGAACAAAGATCAGAGTTAAAGAGTATGATTGACTTTCCAGTTCTAAGTCAGAGTACATTGGATGAGAAGAAAGCACAGGCCAGGGCAAATATACGCAAAAGAGCTTTAGATAGGAAAAAGAGGCATGATGCAAAGGCTTCCCCCACTAGTTTTAAAATTGGTGAGCTAGTGCTGGTCAAAACAAAAGAAAAATCAAAGAAAATTTCTGCAGAAACTAAAAAGTTTATGCATGTATATCATGGACCATTTAGAATAGTAAGTAAACCTCATGCAAATGCCTATCGTTTGGAATATCCAAAGAGTAAGAGAGAACTAGGTCTAAGAAATATTGTGGATCTAAAGGAATTTAAAATTAACAGTAATTAATTACTGTAGGGAGTCTGCCACTCTTTGGCGGATACACGGTTTGGCGTACCGTGCAGTCCCAGCTGGGTGAAACTTTATTTCCTTTTCAAGTTTCATTCCCTTCTTCTGGTCTATCATAACAGGTAAGAATCACATATGTCTTCATGTTGTATATATGCTATTAGGTTTTAAGTATTCTTAGTAAGGATCTACCTAGTGAATGGCAAAACAAAAGTTTGAGTACCAATAAGAGGCAAACATGGCTAAAATAAATAAATTAAAATATTTCATGTAATTGTAAAAGGTTAGAAACTACAACTAAGAGAGACACTTTGCAGTATACGAAGTACGGTATGAATATGAATAGTCCATGAGATTATGCAGAAGGTAGTATGTTGCTAGAAATAAGGTTGTCTGAAGGAAAACAGCGTAAGAAGGTAATGCTCATAGAGGCAAGCAATGGCGTTTTAGAATTAAATAAATGGAGATGTGTGGAAGTGGTGTGAGGATCGCACCAAATATATAGAAACAGGACGTCAATAGGCTGACAAAAGGAAAAGGGAGAAAGAAGTGGAGAAATGAAGTATTTTGAATCTGGAAGAAAAGGGAGAAAATGAATAAGGTGAAGAAGTGAAGTAAGTAAATTGAAGTAAATGATGTAGGATTAAAGAATAATTCCCTCACGTCTCGTGAAATGGTGAAAAACGCTAAATCTTGCTTGAGGCAAATAAATAGTTAAACAGACAACAGAAACACACAAATATTGGAAAATGCAGAAATTTGGAATCGGTATACTGAAAATAACTAATTTCTTTAGTAATTCATACAATAAAGCAAAGTGCTGGTCAGCAAATGACTTCTTTGATGAACTAATCCATACGATAATTAAGCCAGAGTACATTAAAACTAAAAGGTTACTCAATTTTCTAAGTTGAAGCAAGATCTTAATATATTAATTTGCTAAAAGAATTTTCACTATTTAGGAACCTAAAAGATTATTTATGAAAGAAGAAAGTAGGAGCTATTGTATCAGATACGACTTAGTGCTAAATGTCTTTCTGACAACTTCACAATTAGTAAAATAGTGCCAGAATATAAACTATAAAATGTACTTTGTCCTACCTTAGATATAAGTTGAAAACAGAAACTTAGACTGTATTGTCTGTTTCTCAGGGACATGCAGGCTGCATGAATGACTGACAACAAGCGGTAGGGAGATTGGAAGTAGAGACGCAAACCACAGTGAATACAATTTCCTCCCACAATTTTGTCAATCAGTGAAATTAAATGAGTGTTACAATAGGACACCCACCACAGTGCCGAGTATTATAGTAAAAGAAAAATGTGAGTGCGTTGCAGTGATAAAAGTCGTGTGTATTTTCTTTTTCAGGAAGAGACTGATTTTTTAAAAAAAAAAAATAACTATTTTGTAACCATTGAAAAATTTATATTTCCATGTAAATGTATGTAAATAATTTGTGAATGTCTTCTGTACTAGGTTTTCTATGTGTATATGAGTATGGTTATTTTGTGTATGTAGTAATAAGGAATTTCCTAAGAAGAAGCAACTTAAGTTGAAAGAGGTATACTAAAGTAATCCATCGCTTGTTTGTTCTTTTAGAAATTTAATTTTGTTCAAAAATAGATTTTCACGAAAATTAAAAAGGGGGTGATGAAGCAAAGCAAGCGCTGTATCATGTATAAGATACAGAGGCGAGCGAGTGCACGGGACTTACCCTAGTTCACTGCTAGTAGCGTCACGTCATCGTAACGCGCCTGCATATAGTATTGCACCACATTTAACATAAAAGTAAAAATTAAGATTTGTGTGTAAAACTTTGTTAAAGTATAGTTCTATGTAATAATGTTTCAGGTAACAAATCTTAATGTTATAAAATTAGTAGTTTACGTAAAATTCACGTTTTGAAAGAAAAATAGGAGGCGCTAAATAATGACGCTAGGAAGCCAAAATTTGGTGAGAAGGTGCAGTAAGAAGTCATTAATGAGTGGTGCTGGTTTCCAAAACCATAAAACTAAAATTGACTCCAGAATCCGCATTTTTCGGAAAAATCAGAGGCGCGAAATAATAGAGCTACAATATTGAAAATTGGTAGGATGCTTCAGTTCACCCTAATAATAATAATGGAAATACCACAATCAGTTACCTCTTCTAGTTTTTTAGTAATTTAGTAAAAACTACTTTTGTGAGTAAAATGTACATAAGCATTATAGATTAAGTACTTTAAGTTTTAATGATAAAACAAATTCTTTAAGACCAATGATCAGATAGGACAATTAACAAAGCTACACCAAGTTTTAGTCTTGTAGCATAATTAACAGCTGATACAAGTCTTGATAAAGCTATGGTTCAGAGGTAACAATCTACCGTTAGTTCCATTGTAAAAATTCTAGAGAGTAAAGTTTTAATTTTAGCGGGCTGAGATTTTCTACGTGCTTCTGTACTGCTCAGATGTATGTATACAAAAATTGAGAAGTTTGTAAAGCTATTATTAAATGTGATATTTAAGATTATGTGCCTGAGATAGCGATCATTTGGAGGCTCAGGCATTTGCATAGGAACGGAAAGAACAGATGCTCTCTTGGCGGTACGCGCCGGAGCTATATAAAAAGAGCGGCAGAGGCAGTAGGAAGCTCACTCCGCATTAGACCAACGCCTAGTCCACGCGAGCTTAACGTCCGATCGCGCCTCGCCTCGGGTGACGTCATAGCGGGCTGTGACATGCGCGTACTTAGCAATGTAAACGGACATTGAAAATCGCGAGGACTGTACACCGTCCTGGATCGTTTAGACTTCGGTAACAAACTGTTATTGTGCCGTCCGTGTGAAGTATAATTCCGCGTGGCAAGTGGTGACTAACTCCACTTTTAAGGCGAGCATTAATCTTTTTTTTTAACATTATTGCGAACTATTAATAGAGCACCGTTAGTTAGAGTAATGAACTATTCGGGAGGAACTTGCTGTAGAAGTCGCCTCTGAACTATTAAACGATTGGCTGAATTAACAATATTTAATGTCTTTAGCATTTTCAGAAGTTTCGAGTAATTTGTGTGAGCCTTTAAGATAATAAAATCTTGTTTGGAACTTTAAATTTTATTGAAGCAGCCCTAATCCCGTGAAGAACTATGGATATTTTTCGTTTAGCTGGGCTGTACAGGAATGTGGCCGTGCAGACTGGGAACTAAGGTCAGTAAGTTTCCCTTCGCTTTCTGACTGGCCACCAAATTAGTTGCCAGGCTCGCGTGATTTAAGGTGGCAATGTTCAACTTTCATTCAACATTAAACAACGACTTCTTCGCCGTCCCACATATGTTGCATCGGCAATAGTCTGTTACGTGAAATGAACATTCAAACAACTCATTCGACGACTTCTTCGCCGCCCCACACCCTATTTGATTTTGTGTTTATAACCCTGTAGTCACCTGACCAGAAGTCTTGTTCCTCCTGCCACCGAACCTCACTAATTCCCACTATATCTAACTTTACACTATCCATTTCGCTTTTTAAATTTTCTAACCTACCTGCCCGATTAAGGGATCTGACATTCCACGCTCCGATCCGTAGAATGCCAGTTTTCTTTCTCCTGATAACGACATCCTCCTGAGTAGTCCCCGCCCGGAGATCCGAATGGGGGACTATTTTACCTCCGGAATATTTTACCCAAGAGGATGTCATCATCATTTAATCATACAGTAAAGCTGCATGTCCTCGGGAAAAATTACGGCTGTAGTTTCCCCTTGCTTTCAGCCGTTCGCAGTACCAGCACAGCAAGGCCGTTTTGGTTAATGTTGCAAGGCCAGATCAGTCAATCATCCAGACTGTTGCCCCTGCAACTACTGAAAAGGCTGCTGCCCCTCTTCAGGAACCACACGTTTGTCTGGCCTCTCAACAGATACCCCTCCGTTGTGGTTGCACCTACGGTACGGCCATCTGTATCGCTGAGGCACGCAAGCCTCCCCACCAACGGCAAGGTCCATGGTTCATGGGGGGGACCCTCTGCTACTTCCTCAAATTCTACTGGATTCCTTATCGTGGTTTTAATTTCCGATAAGACTTAGGCTTATCGGAAATTAAAACCACGATAAGGAATCCAGTAGAATTTGAGGAAGTAGCAGAGGCTGTTACCTCTACCATAGTGACCTCATATCAGTACAACCGCACCATCACCAGGAAGTACAGAAATAGGAGTGTTCCTTGGTGGAATAACGAATTGGAAACGCAAAGAAAACAGGTACAGAGACTGTTTAATATTGCGAGACGTAAAGGACAATGGGCTAAATATCGTGAGGCCCTTGTCAGTTACAATTTTGCAATAAGATAAGCAAAGCAGGCATCCTGGAAGGCATTCTGTGAGGAAGTGGAAGGCACGGCAGCACAAGCCAGACTTCACAAGATTCCCACTAGAATACCAACTAATCCAGGAGGTACGTTGAGGAAGAAGGATGGGGAATACACAAAGACAGCACAAGAGACGTGTGGAATTGCTTCTCAAAACTCACGTTCCTCAATATGCTCTACCGAATAACACAAACCAGTATGTCACCCCAGAGAGGGAACGGTTCTCAGGCACTCGAAGAGAGGACTGGGAATCGGCCAAGGAGTGTGTGAACTTCAACAAAATACAGTGGGTGGTGGGAACATGCCAAGCGTTCAAGTCACCTAGCCCAGATGGGATTTTTCCGGCTCTCCTGCAACAGGCAGGAGGAAAGCTTATAAGAGTCCTATGAAGGCTATTCAGGGTTAGCTTAGTAGTAGGAATCATTTCCAGTGTTTTGAGGGCAGTGAAGGTTGTCTTCATTCCAAAGCCAGGGAGAATTGATCATACCAAGGCCAATGATATGAGACCAATCAGTCTGTCCTCCTTCATTCTCAAAACATTGGAAAAACTGGTTAATGTATATGTTGATATGTTGGGGAGACGAGGATAAGTAGGGTCCCTCTACACCTGAACCAACACGCATACCAACCAGGTAAATAGTGTGAGACAGCTCTCCACCAACGCGTTGAGAAGGTGGAAAAAGCACTTCATTTCCAAGAAATAGCCCTCTGCATCTTACTGGATATCGAGGGGGCCTTTAGTAACACGACCATCGATTCCATGGTAAGGGCAGCAGAGGTGCATGACCTGGGGACCACTATATGTAGGTTGACCAGAGCCATGCTTAGTGGAAGGAAGGTAGGGGCTACCATGATGAATGAAAAGATGGTAATTAAGACCACTAGAGGCTGCCCACAAGGAGGAGTTTTGTCTCCTCTATTGTGGAGATTCTAATGTTGAACGAACTCATTGAGGAACTAAATTTCAGGCAATGCTTCTGCCAAGCATACGCAGATGACCTTGTCATAGTAATACTAGGCAAATACACTGACACAGTCAGTAATATGGCACAAGGAGGGTTAGACATTGTGCAAAAATGGTGCAGGATCTGAGAGTTAATTCTAAGACGAGGTGGTGCCATTTACGAAGAGACATATTCAGCATGCAAGTTGGAATCTAAAGCTCTTCGCTGAAACTCTATCTGCGAAGGGGACAGTGAAATATCTAGGGGTAACCTTGGATGAGAAGCTAACTTGGACCCCTCATATTAAGAGTATCTGCTTCAAGGCAAAAAAAAAAAAAAGAAAAACACTTTAGTGAGTACTAGGAGGGCTTGTGGTAAAAACTGGGGCCTAAGCCCAAGGGGTATGTACTGGATATACACCACAGTGGTTAGACCAAGGATTTACTGGATATACACCACAGTGGTTAGACCAAGGATTTCCTATGGGGCTGTAGTATGGTGGAAGAAGGTAGAACAGCGGGTTGCTGCTAAAGAGCTTGCTAACGAGCAGAGATTGGCCTGCTTAGCCATAACGGGTGGAATTAGCAGCACACCAACCGCTGGAATGGAAACCATGCTGGATATGCCTCCACTTCACCTTTTGGTTAAGATGGAGGTAGCAGCTGGGGCATACAGATTTAAAACTGTCCAAAACTGTGTCTCATTTGGATATCCAGAATCACACACTAACACAGTGAGTGAGGTAAATATAGGTATGGCTGGGGAAATGTCCGCCGACTATATAATAGCTCCCAACTGCTTCGACAAGCCTTACAACGTAATAATTGGAGGTAGGAAGCAGTGGGAGAAAACAGTTCGACACCGTAAGGGGGACATCATTTGGTTCACCGATGGGTCGAAAACAGATCAAGGCGTTGGGGCAGGGTTTTACGGGGTTCAGCCAAGACTGTAGAGCTGAATCTCTCTAGGGAAACTGGCCTCTGTATTCCAAGCCGAAATTACTGCAATCAGGGAAGGTGTGGAGAAGAATATGAGTAGGCGCTACAATGACCGTAGCATTTACATTTATTCAGACAGCCAGGCAGCCCTGAAATCATATCCATAAACAAAAACATGGTAAGGTAATGATGTCCAAGACATGTTTCAAAAGAAGCTCTGTAATCCTGGGATTGAGCAGGAAAGAGATCAAACTCATGACTGGACTACTGAGCGGCCACAGGAACTTAAAAAAACACCTACAGACAATGGATATAATGGAAAGGGACCCTAAATGTAGGATCTGTGATGAGGGTGAAGAAACTGCATCACACCTAATCTTTGAATGCATGGCATTGGAGAATAAAAGATACAGAATCTTCGGGACAACTAGACCTGAAGAAATTGTGTCTAACAAAAAACTGGTAGAGGGACTATTTCCATTATTTAAGGGCACAGTTTGGCTTTAGTAGATATACAGGGAGCGATACCGCACAATAAGCCTAGTTTCGGTGCGGGCAGTGGCGGGTCAGACCTGAGCTGGTTTAGCTCTCCTGTTAAAATCAATAAATCAATTTATCCCCTTGTTATCTAATAAGGTAGTACACAACGGACACGTGCCTGCCGGCGAGCCAGAACGAACGAGACATGCTTCGCCCACTTTCGGCGCCCTGGTTGGCGACTCGTTGAGCTGACAGAGCACAGTTGCACGCCCTAAAAATCTTTCTCAAACGATTTTACATAAACTAATCTCAAAAAAAATTTTTTTTGACGTTATATGGCTTCATATGTCGTCTTCAAGGCGAAGTTCTCAAAATTTCGACAATGGTCAGAATGACTGATATTCTCGCTGAAGTAATATGTTGCGCGAAATTCGAAAGAATTTGTAATGAAAAATATTGGTGGGTATGGTTTTACGTTTGGGTGTATATTGCGCCATATGTTGCTATGTATAAATCTTTCTTTAGACGTGGTATGCAATCTATCTCCAATCTCAAGAAAACTAAATTCATGTAACACTCGCACTTCCTACCACAAAAGAGCAAGAATGAAATATTCCTAACATATCTAGTAAACTGTTGATACGGGCTTTTGGCCAGTGAGACCATGCAAAGAGGAGAGTACGTTGTTATATAGTTAACAACGGAACTTTTTAATATAGGGCGATAAGAGAGAAGTTGGTGGGGAGGCTTGCGTGCCTCAACGAAACACATAGCCATACCGTAGGTGCAACCACAACGGAGGGGTATCTGTTGAGAAGCCAGACAAACGTGATGTTCCTGAAGAGGGGCAGCAGCCTTTTCAGTAATTGCAAGGGCAACACTCTGGATGATTGACTGATCTGGCCTTGTAACAATAACTAAAACGGCCTTCCTGTGCTGGTACTGAGAACGGCTGAAAGCTAGGAGAAACTACGGCCGTAATTTTTCCCGAGGGCATGCAGCTTTACTATATTATTAAATGATGATGGTGTCATCTTGGGTAAAATATTCCGGAGGTAAAATAGTCCCCCATTCGGATCTCCGGGCGGGGACTACTCAAGAGGATGTCGTTATCAGGAGAAAGAAACTTGAAGTTCTACGGATCGGAGGGTGGAATGTCAGATCACTTTATCGGGCAGGTAGGTTAGAAAATTTAAAAAGGGAAATGGATAGCTTAAGTTAGATATAATGGGAATTAGTGAAGTTCGGTGGCAGGAGGAACAAGACTTTTGGTCAGGTGACTACACGGTTATAAACATAATATCAAATAGGGGTAATGCAGAAGTAGGTTTAATAATGAATAGGAAAATAGGAATGCGGGTAAGCTACTACAAACAGCATAGTGAACGCATTATTGTGGCAAAGATAAATACGAAGCCCACACCCACTACAATAGTACAAGTTTATATGCCAAATAGCTCTGCAGATGACGAAGAAATTGAAGAAATGTATAATGAAATAAAAGAAATTATTCAGATAGTGAAGGGTGACGAACATTTAATAGTCATGGGTGACTGGAATTCGGTAGTAGGAAAAGGGAGAGAAGGAAACGTAGTAGGTGAATATGGATTAGGGGTACGAAATGAAAGAGGAAGCCGCCTGATAGAATTTTGCACAGAGCTAACACTTGGCTTAAGAATCATTAAAGAAGGTTGTCTACATGGAAGAACCCTGGAGATACTAAAAGGTATCACGTAGATTATATAATGATAAGACAGAGATTTAGGAACCAGGTGTTAAATTGTAAGACATTTCCAGGGATACATGTGGACGCTGACCACTATCTATTGGTTATGGCCTGTAGATTAAATCTGAAGAAACTGCAAAAAGGTGGGAACTGAAAGAACCAGAGGTTGTACAGAGTTTCAGGAAGAGCATAAGGGAACAATTGACAGGAATTGCGGAAAGAAATACAGTAGGAGAAGAATGTGTAGCTTTGAGGGATGAAGTAGTGAAGGCATCAGAGGATCAAGTAGGTAAAAAGACAAGGGCTAGTAGAAATCCTTGGGTAACAGAAGAAATATTCAATTTAATTGATGAAATGAGAAAATATAAAAATACAGTAAATGAAGCAGGCAAAACGGAAAATAAATGTCTCAAAAATGAGATCGACAGGAAGTGCAAAAAGGCTAAGCAGCGAGGGCTAGAGGACAAATGTAAGGATGTAGAGGCGTATCTCACTAGGGGTAAGATAGATAAAGCCTACAGGAAAATTAAAGAGACCTTTGAAGATAAGAGAACCACTTGTATGAACATCAAGAGGTCAGATGGAAACCCAGTTCTAAGCAAAGAAGGGAAAGCAGAAAGGTGGAAGGAGTATATAGAGGGTCTATACAAGGGCGATGTACTTGAGGACAATATTATGGAAATGGGAGAGGACGTAGATGAAGATTAAGTGGGAGATACGATACTGCGTGAAGAGTTTGACAGAGCACTGAAAGACCTGAGTCGTAACAAGGCCCCTGGAGTAGACAACATTCCATTGGAAATACTGACGGCCTTGGAAGAGTGAGCAAGATGTATGAAACAGGCGAAATACCCTCAGACTTCAAGAAGAATATAATAATTCCAATCCCAAAGAAGGCAGGTGTTGACAGATGTGAAAATTACCGAACTATCAGTTTAATAAGTCACAGCTGCATAATACTAACACGAATTCTTTACAGACGAATGGAAAAACTGGTAGAAGCCGACCTCGGGAAAGATCAGTTTGGATTCCGTAGGCAATACTGAGCTTACCACGTACCTTAGAAGAAAGATTAAAGAAAGGCAAACCTACGTTTCTAGCTTTTGAAGACTTAGAGAAAGCTTTTGACAATTTTGACTGGAATACTCTCATCCGAATTCTGAGGGTGGTAGGGGTAAAATAGAAGGAGCGGAAGGCTATTTACAACTTGTACAGAAACCAGAGGTCAGTTATAAGGGTCGAGGGGCATGAAAGGGAAGCAGTTGTTGGGAAGGGAGTAAGACAGGGTTGCAGTCTCTGTATATTGAGCAAGCAGTAAAGGAAACAAAAGAAAAATTCGGAGTAGGTATTAAAATCCATGGAGAAGAAATAAAAACTTTGAGGTTCGCCGATGACATTGTAATTCTGTCAGAGATAGCAAAGGACTCGAAGAGCAGTTGAATGGAATGGATAACGTCTTGAAAGGCGGATATAAGATGAACATCAACAAAAACGAAACGAGGATAATGGAATGTAGTCGAATTAAGTCGGGTGATGCTGAGGGAATTAGATTAGGAAAGGAGACACTTAAAGTAGTAAAGGAGTTTTGTTATCTGGGGAGCAAAATAACTGATGATGGTCGAAGTAGAGAGAACATAAAATGTGGACTGGCAATGGCAAGGAAAACGTTTCTGAAGAAGAGAAATTTGTTGACATCGAGTACAGATTTAAGTGTCAAGACGTCGTGTCTGAAAGTATTTGTATGGAGTGTAGCCATCTATGGAAGTGAAACATGGACGATAAATAGTTTGGATAGGAAGAGAATAGAAGCTTTCGAAATGTGGTGCTACGGAAGAATGCTGAAGATTAGATGGGTACATCACATAACTAATGAGGAAGTATTGAATAGGATTGGGGAGAAGAGAAGTTTGTGTCACAACTTGACCAGAAGAAGGGATCGGTTGGTAGGACATGTTCTGAGGCATCAAGGGATCACCAATTTTTATTGGAGGGAAGCGTGGAGGGTAAGTCTTCAGTCCAGAGACTGGTTTGATGCAGCTCTCCGTGCTACTCTATCCTGTGCAAGCTTCTTCACCTCCGAGTAACTACTACAACCTACATCCTTCTGAATCTGCTTAGTGTATTCATCTCTTGGGCTCCCTCTACGAATTTTACCCTCCACGCTTCCCTCCAATACTAAATTGGCGATACCGTGATGCCTCAGAATGTGTACTACCAACCGATACCTTCTTTTAGCCATGTTGTGCGACAAATTCCTGTTCTCCCCAGTTGTGTGCAGTACCTCCTTATCTGTTACATGATATACCCATATAATCCTGAGCATTCTTCTGTAGCACTAAATTTTGAAAGCTTTTATTCTTGCCTATTCTCAACTATTTATCATCCATGTTTCGCTTCCATAAATGGCTAAACTCCATACAAATACTGTCAGAAAAGACTTCCTAGCACTTACATCTATACTCTTCGTCGGAAACACTTTCCTTGCCATTGCCAGTCTGCATTTTATATCCTCTCTACTTCGACCATCAGCAGTTATGTGGCTGCCCAGATAGAAAAATTCATCTACGCTTTAAGTGTCTCATTTCCTAATCTAAAACCCTCAGCATCCCCTGATTTAATTCGACTGCATTCGATTATCCTCGTTTGTTTTTGTTGATGTTCACCTTATATCACGCTTTCAAGACACTGTCCATTCCGTTCAACTGCTCTTCCAGGTCCTTTGCTGTCGCTGATAGAATTACAGAGTCACGGGCGAACCTCAAAGTTTTTATTTCTTCTCATTGGATTTTAATTTATACTGTATTTTAGCAAAAGAAAAAAAAAGGAATTAAACCTGTCAGGAAGAGAAATGTAGCTGTTCCTCATAACTGATGAAGCTTCTTCAGATGAGAAATGGTTATTAATTCAAACAAAAATTCTTTTGCAATTTTTAGAGGAACTCTGTTACCTACTGTATTTTTAATAATGAACAGCTAAAATGGAAACATACCAAAGGATTTTTCTCAATATTTTTCATGTGCAAAATATGAAAATAATTCACAGCAAGTAGTGTACCATATTTCTGTTCTATCCCCATTCAGGCTCAGGTGGTTCATAAACTAATGACTTTCATGTTTTCTAACAGTCTTATGCACAGATATACAGGAACCAAATTTGTTATTTCTAATAGAACAATACCGCATTTCTACTGCAAAGTAGAACTGACTCAATTATATTCTTTCGTGACTCTGAAACCGTCAACATGTTGACCGTATGTAGAATTTTACCAACTGCTCGTCAAAGTCAATATCCCTCGTTCTGCACAGAGATACAAATGGATAGACCGTACGGTATTTGCTATACTTTTTAATACGTCAAATATACGCTGATAACATTATCACCACTGCCTACCATGACGTTGGATTCCACCTGGTAACGTTTCTGGCACATCACGCGGTAATAAAAGTATGTAAGCGCAGTAGACATGGATGGGGGATCACCCTAGCGAAAAAAAAATGCACTGCCAGTCTATTGAGATAAGCGAATTTGACGAAGGGCTGATTACTGTTACGGAGAGCTTGTGAACGAGTATCTCGAAAATGGCAAGCTGGTCAAATGTTCATGTGCTACTGTCGTGAACATCTATAGAAAGAGACAGAAGGACAGTGACACTACCACTAGGTGTTAAAAAGTTGGATATCCATGATTCTTGACATAATGTGGGGTTTAGAGGGTTGTTAGCTCTGTATAGTAGGATAGATGATGATCTATGGCATCTCTACCTAGAGAGCGCAATGCTGGTGCACGCACAAGTGTTTCGGAGCACACCGTTCATCGCACATTGTAGAACATGGAGCTCCACTGCAGACCACGCCTATGTGTTCACATGTTGGCAAAACGTCTTCGTTAATTACGTCTGCAGTGGGCACGATACCATCGGGATTTCACCGTCAATCAATGGAAACATGTTGGCTCTTCAGGTGAAACAGCCATGGACGCAGGCTGGTTGGAGCAGTATTATGCCATTCTCCTCCGCCTGCATGGCACCTGTGGTAGTAACCAAAGACACGCTGACAGCCGGCCAGGGTGGCCAACTGGTTCTAGGCATTACAGTCTGGAACCGCGCGACCGCTACTGTCGCAGGTCCGAATCCTGCCTCGGGCATGGATGTGTGTGATGTCCTTAGGTCACTTAGATTTAAGTAGTTCTAAGTTCTAGGGGACTGATGACCTTAGAAGTAAAGTCCCATAGAGCTCAGAGCTATTTGAACCATTTGAACACACTGACAGCTGCGAACCACTTGCATCTCTTCATGCTTGATGTCTTTCCCAATGGCGATGTCATCTTACGGTAGTATAAGTGAACGGTACTACAGTGGTTTGAGGAGCATCATAGTGAGCACACGTTGATGTCTCGCTGATGTAAATCATATAGAAACCTTCTTGGTTGTTACCGGACGCCATCACAGAATACGCAAATCAGTGATCCGTTATTTACACCAGTCAAAAAATGGTTCAAATGGCTCTGAGCACTATGGGACTCAACTGCTGTGGTCATTAGTCCCCTAGAACTTAGAACTACTTAAACCTAACTAACCTAAGAACATCACACACATCCATGCCCGAGGCAGGATTCGAACCTGCGACCGTAGCAGTCGCACGGTTCCGGACTGCGCGCCTAGAACCGCGAGACCACCGCGGCCGGCCAACACCAGTCACATGACCTGTGCGTAGACATCTAATGCAACATACCACCGCAAGTCTACCAACGAACTGTTGGATCCGTGATATGCAGAACCAGTTATGTATATTGTCACAAAGACGGGCAATCAAGCTACTAAGCAGATGTTCATAATGTTTTGGCTCATCAGTGTAACTAGGGTATAGAAAGAAAGTCCTTTGGTATGTTTCAGTCCCAGCTGTTCATTACTGAAGATACACTGCGTTACAGGTCTCTGCTGCAATTGCAAAAGATTTGGCGAATTATTTACGTCGAAATTATTAAAATTTTAGCCAAAAATTCCCACTGATTATTTTTCGGAAAGAGATAAACTAAACAAGTCGGACCAAAGGAAATAGTTCCTTTTGTTGCAGTTTCAGAGTAATCTTGCAATTACTGTGAGCTGCAATCTGAGCTGTGGCGCGGCTGGCGCCAGTGTTCTCGCACTTACAATGGCATCGCTGCCATTCCGCGATTCAGGCCGGTGGTCGGGTGGTGAAGTAAATAGCTGATACCACGGCGACGTCTTGCTCTCACACGTTGTTGAATATATTTCGGAACTACTGAATGGTGAAGATATCCCACGTGGAAAGCAAATGAAGCCATTTGCGTCATTCTAAGGTACTGTTTATTTCTGCTTAAATCTGTGTCAGTTATATGTGCATTTATATAGGCTTTTAGTTGCAGAAGTTATTGAAGCGTGTAAACAGAGAGCTATGTGGAAAGGGATGTAAAGTTGAAACCCTTCCAATAATTGAATACACTCGAACTCTGTATTATTGAAGGTGCCTTTCCATACCAGCACCTACCTTGGGTAACAAGTGTTGTTCGGAGGTTGTCATGGTACTGTAAGTAATTATTATACACAAAATTGTTTATTCTGATTATACTAAATTGGAGATGTAAGGTTGGTTGAGTGCCGCTGTGAATTACTATTGTTTCCTCTGTGTGGCAGCCTAGCATTATCAGTGGCTTCAATGATTATTCCTGTCATATTTCTAGTTTTGTATTCGCGGGTTTGCTTAAGCTGACATTGTTGAGTTGTAAGACCTACAAACAGGCAAGTCAAACTATTCTATGAGCTAACGACGATATTCTGTTACGTGGTACCTTAGTTTGTTATGGGTTAGAAATATTTTACGTATTATTAATATTCTGCAGTTTGCTTTGTCTAAAGAGGAGACAGTTCTGTAAGTAGTCGTTTATTTTTTATTAGTGTGTTACATGTTGTGCCTTTTCATGTTAACTGTTTTTAAGAAGCTACAAACGACTCTGTGTACGTTGTAGGCAGCTGAAACTGACGTATTCAGGGGGATCGCGTCCTGACGGGGTTAATAGTAGCCCTTTTTACAACGGCACATCCGGCTATCCTCCTTCAATACATTTGTCTCTCTTATATCGTTACTACGTTTGTCGACTGGAATTAGCTCTTACTGTGACCACCTTATATGTTGAAGTTAAGTATCTCGCTTGCCAGGGCGCGAACCTTCGTGGATATAGTCGTATTCTCATCTGTAAAGATTGAAAGTGTTATTCATTGGTTCTCGTCACCTTTATGATTATTTATCTTGTTATATTTAATGTCAGTAAAATGTAAGTATTAGCGAGCTCCGAATTGGGACGTTGTATTCTCCTCCTGTGGAAACAAATTTAAGTGATTTTATTCCTATTTTAAGTAACTTCTACATGCGTACATTTTGCCTCCATGTTTGGTGTTTTTATGGCTTCCAAGTTAATTAAAATTGCAATAAAGGTAAATCTGGCAACGGAGGGTTTCGTGAATTTCTTAGTTGCTAAGTGGATCCTAAATTAAGTGCAGGAACCCCACCACTCACTTTTGAATAAGGATCAGGTGGTACTGAAACATAGGAAGTGATTTTCTTTTTGCGCCTTAAACCTCCTGAACCAGTGGTATTAAGTGAGGAACTAAGAACAAATCTGGTCAATAGCTTATGAAGAAGTACGACCTCGATGTGAACATAAAGGTTTAATTTCTTCATTATGTTGCTGCAAAAACACATAGCAAATCTCGTTTTACCACCTATCGATGGAACTTAAATTGACATTGCTTCATTATTTTATGAAGCACTGGAAACCACTCATTAAGTTTAAAGTAGATCATAAATATATATGATGCATCTTTAACAAATTAAAAGATAATTATGCTGGAGAAGTTCACCATTACACTCGGAATGGGGACAAGAGCTGTAATTTGGTATTCTATTTGCTGCAAAATATTTTCAAATTTCTCAGATGAAAAAGAAGGAGGAAGTCCTTTGCTGAGTTTCCATTCCAGTCGTTCACTATAAAAAATACGGTGCATTACAGGATTATGCCAAAACCAAAACAGAATTGGCGATTTATTTTTGTCTGAATTGTTAACGATTTCTCATTTGAAGAAGCTTCATCAGTTATAAGGAAAGTCTACATTTGTCTTGTTGACAGATGCGATTCCGCTATTTTTACCAAAGCACAATATAAATTACATAATCTCACATTGCAATAGCTATCGTGAAGAATATTGAAACACTATCATGACCGAAACATGTAACAGTGCCTCACTAAGCAATAGGCGACAAGGGTGGTCAAAACCTTACAGGAAACCTCATTGTGTCGGTTTTCTGTAACATAAGAAATTTCGTCTTTATTTCCATAATAGCAAATTCTCTTTTCAATAGCTGTCGAAGGCTCTTAAAAAATTGCGGTACTGGAGTGAGAAAATAAAATAAAAACCATAGCTTCTGCTATATCACCGTAGATAAGAAAGGCCTTTTTGTTAACTACATAGCAAAATACTCTTCCTCTTCTCATAGCGTGGAATCACTTGCAAAAATCTAGTATCTGTATCTCGTACCGTTTAGGAGATGTAAAGTATACTACGACTATTTCACTTTTCCACGTGTGCAGTCGAAAGTGCAAGATAAATTTCATTTTCTCGAGACTGCAGACAGACAGAGACCATTCTAAGTCTAAAATAAATTCATCGTCTTAGCTAAATTTCATTTGCAGCAATATATGGTGTAACATACACGAAATGCAAAATCAAAGCAACCCATACTTTTCACTGAAAATTTTTTCGAATTTCTTTACTTAAATGAGAATATCACAATGAGTATGACCGTTAGCGAGGAGATGGGCACTTCACCATGAAGCTGACATATTACCCTATACGTAACGCAAAAATCAATTTTTTTTGAAAATCGTTAATGTAGAATGGTGTGAGAAAGACTACAGAGTTAATGGTGCACACTAGACGTGCTACCCGTAGCAGCATTGCAGCACCTTAACTAGCAGGTTAGCCAGCGATCTGTGTGCGCACCCACAGGCGAGCATGGCTGTGCTGGACAGTGCGGTGAGTCGGCGTAAAGACTACCAGCTTTCCTTCTGTTCTCACGCATACACAGCCTGTCTTGATGAGACAATTATACTAATAAACAAAAACTTTTCTTTCAGATGGTGGGTCGCAATATTTAGTCCACAACTGTATCTGACTGCAGTTGCGGATTTGGATTTATACACTACTGGTCATTAAAATTGCTACACCAAGAAGAAATTCAGATGATAAACGGGTATTCATTGGACAAATATATTATACTAGAATTGACATGTGATTACATTTTCACGTAATTTGGGTGCACAGATCCTAGGAAATTACCCAGAACAACCACCTCTGACCGTACTAACGGCCTGGATTCGCCTGGGAATTGAGTCAAACAGAGCTTGGATGGCGTGTACAGGTACAGCTGCCCATGCAGCTTCAACACGATACCACAGTTCATCAAGAGTAGTGACTGCGTATTGTGACGAGCCAGTTGCTCGGAAACCATTGACCAGACGTTTCCAATTTGTGAGAGATCTGGGGAATGTGCAGGCCAGGGCAGCAGTCTAACATTTTCTGTATCCAGAAAGGCCCGTAAAGGACCTGCAACATGCGGTTGTGCATTATCCTACTGAAATGTAGGGTTTCGCAGGGATCGAATGAAGGGTAGAGCCACGGGTCGCAACACATCTGAAATCTAACGCCCACTGTTCATAGTGCCGTCAGTGCGAACAAGAGGTGACCGAGACGTGTAAACAATGGCACCCCATACCATCACGCCAGGTGATACGCCAGTGTAGCGCTGACGGATACACGTTCCCAATGTGCATTTACCGCGATGTCGCCAAACACTGATGCGACCATCATGATGCTGTAAACAGAACCTGGATTCATCCGAAAAAATGGCGTTATCCCATTCGTGCACCCAGGTTCGTCGTTGAGTACACCGTCGCAGGCGTTCCTCTCTGTGATGCAGCACCAAGGGTAACCGCAGCCATGGTCTCCGAGCTGATAGTCAATGCTGCTGCAAACGTCGTCGAACTGTTCGTGCAAATGGTTTTTGTCTTGCAAAGGTCTCCATCTGTTGACTCAGGGATCGAGACGTGGCTGCACGATCCGTTACAGCCTTGCGGATAAGATGCCTGTCATCTCGACTGCTAGTGATACGAGGCCGTTGGGATCCAGCACGGCGTTCCGTATTACCCTCCTGAACCCACCGATTCCAAATTCTACTAACAGTCATTGGATCTCGACCAACGGGAGCAGCAACGTCGCGATGCGATAAACCGCAATCGCGAAAGGCTACAATGCAGCCTTTATCAAAGTCGGAAACGTGATGGTACGCACTTCTCCTCCTTACACGAGGCATCACAACAACTTTTTACCGGGCAACGCCGGTCAACTGCTCTTTGTGTACGAGAAATCGGTTGGAAACTTTCCTAGTGTCAGCACCTTGTTGAATGCTCTTGAAAGCTAATCATTTGCATATCACAGCATCTTCTTCCTGTCCGTTAAATTTCGCTTCTGTAGCACGTCATCCTCGTGGTGTAGCAATTTTAATGGTCAGTACCATTGTACCATTGTACCAGTCTGTGATGACTGTTGGAATAAGTCGTTCGTGCATGTCACCTAGACGGAACGTCGCGAACTAACATTTAAGGTTGGAATAAAACTTGAAGATATACTGCATTCTGTGCTATAACAAACATTACTTTACGTTAATTGCCATTTTCGCAATTAAAGGTCTGTTTTGTGTAACTAATTTATAAACACTCTGTATCGGCAGCTGAATGAAGAAACTAAAGATACAGATAAAACTAAAAAGATTTGGACTAAATGGCCATAGCATTATGACCACTACCAACCGCGATGTTGTATGCTGCCTGGTGGCGCTGAGGGAGCAGAGGCGAAAGGGGAATCACTTTAGCGACGATTAAGTGGCGGAAATGTGGAAATCCGCCGACTTAAGCCACTCTCACAGATTGTTGTGGCTCTGGCTGGGAGCGAGCACCTCAGAAAAAGCGAAGTTGGTCTACTGTTCGCGTGCTACTGTAGTGAGTATCTGTGGAGAGTGGTTGAAGAACACTGAAACCACGAGTAGGCCACAAGAAGGACGTTCATACTTCGTAATAGAACACGGTGATCGGAGACTTGCCTCTTCTCTAAAGCAGGACAGGCGGCGATCTGTGGCATATCTGACGACAGAGTACAAATAGTTCAAATGGCTCTGAGCACTATGGGACTTAACATCTGAGGTCTCAGTTCCCTAGAACATAGAACTACTTAAATCTAACTAACCTAAGGACGTCACATACATCCATGCCCGATGCAGGATTCGAACCTGCGTCCGTAGCGGTAGCGCGGTTGCAGAATGAAGCACCTGGAACCGCTCGGCCACAACAGCTGGCAACAGAGTACAGGCAAAGTGTTTTGGAGCACATAGTTCAGCGCACAGTGTTCGTGTTCCACAGCAAAGGACCCTTACTTGTTCCCATGTTGACCCTACAACATTATCAGATATGATTACAGTGGGCTTGGGATCACTGAGTTTGGGCGGCGGTTCAATGGAATCGCGTCGCTTGGTCGGATGAAACCAGTTTGTTGTTGATCCAGGTCGATGGTCATGTACAGATACGCTGTCATCCAGGCGACGGCTGCTGGAAACATGCAGCGCGCCACGGTTGCCACAGTGGGAGCAGTATTATGCAATTGGGGGAAATTCCCTTGAGATTCCATTATACCTGCGGTAGTAATCGAAGGCACAATGACAGCTGAGGTCTACGTGAACATTATTTGCGGCACCTGTAACCACTTACGCTTCATATCTTTCTCAACAGCGATGGCATCTTCCACTAGGGTAACTGTCCGTGTCACAAGGCCAGAATTGTGCTACAGTGGTTGGAGAAGCAGGATAATGAACTCACGATGACGTCTTGGCCATCAAATTCGGCTCGTCTGAATTCCATGAAAGCCAACTGGGACGCTATCGTGTGCCAGACTCGCGTCCACAAACCAACCGCCATAAATTACGGAAACCCACCAAGTATTTGTAGAAGCAACGGCACGCAGAATCACTGCTGAATTGCATTCCAGAGGTGGACCAACACACTTTTAAGTAGGTGGCCTTAATGTTTTGGATCGTCACTGTATTATAGAACCACAAGGAATAGACGAAACCTCCTGATCATCTATGAACCTGATAATGATAAATTATAGGTTTGGTAGCAACACAAATACAACAATAACTACTTCCACTACAGTTAACGATAATAGTAATAATAATGCAATGTCATTAACAAATGTAAAAAGCCGTAGGCTGATGAAATGTATATGTATCATAACGTAAAATATGCAACTAGCATACAGTAGTAAGTCAAGAAACAGAAAATATTTTTTACGACCACTTTTGTATGTAGTATCAGCGATGAGAAAATTTTAAAAGTAGGGCGTCACTCAGGGAGGTACGCATATACACGGTGCTGAGAACATTCTTTTGGTACTTTTCAGTAGCCGTATTTACCTTTTGCTTGACACTAAAGATATATTTATCGTCAGATGGAGTGGCCGACGTTTATATTTTTTCTGTCTGTATATTGTCCGATGCTGCAAAAGTAACTTTTTTACATTTTTTCACATCTGTTCGTAAAATGACCAAAACTAGTAATTTGTGAAATGTAGGAAGTAAAATGTTAGCGAAATAGACCAAAGGTAGTAATTAAAACGGGGAAAGATTTCAATCAAGATGCAGTAACCGAAATAAACTGGAATAAAACTATCGGTTGGTCAACAGAATGAACAAGAAGGAACGAAAACTTGAGAAGGTGACCTTATGGTAGAAACAATTCGTGTGTGTACTATTAATAAGGTCAATTAACGTGAGTGTTACACAAAAATGTGACCTGCACATCTTCGTTGCAGTAATGCGGACTGTGTAAGTAAGTAGTGTCAAATCAGTTTAATCACTTAAAATGTTCAAATGTGTGTACTCGTAAAATCTTATGGGACTTAACTGCTACGGTCATCAGTCCCTAAGCTTACACTACTTAACCTAAATTACACTAAGGACAAACACACACACCCATGCCCGGGGTTTATTCACTTCTGTGCGTATTAATTTAGGAGTCTGTGAAAATTTTGTTAATAATTTGTAAAAGAAAAAAATATTTCGTATTTTTTACATATTCCACTTCGTTGAGGACTATTTGGCGTAGTATCTGTTGAAGTTACATTAGCACCACTGTTGTTTTGTAAATATCTGTTAGCCGGCTGCTGTGGCCGAGCGGTTCTAGGTGCTTCAGTTCGGAACCGCGCTGCTGCTACGGTCACAGGTTCGAATCCTGCCTCGGGCATGGAAGTGTGTAATGTCCTAAAGTTAGTTAGGTTTAAGTAGTTCTAAGTCTAGGGGACTGATGACCTCAGATGTTAAGTCCCATAGTGATTAGAGCCATTTGAACCGTTTAAATATGTGTTACATATATCTGTTTTTATCATATACACTCCTGAGGATCTCCTCAGTGCGGATCTGCGGAATAAAAAATGTATTTATCGACCGATCTAAAACAACACGCGAAAGAAACGAAGAAGGGACAGATCTTCTCTTTCCCAGCTGTGCAGGATTGTGATTGGGAATTCGAACTATGTGAATGGTAGTGCAGATTATTTCGGCATCATCTTGAGCATTATTGGTCGACGTCGTGTATTGTCCCAAAGGCGAGTAGAGGGAAAGGATAACTATGAGCTTAATTTTTTCCCTATGATTACAAGTCGGAAATTACTTACTTAGCCGAATCTGGTTCGCCTAAATGGTTTGTGAATTATCATGTACCTAAAACAGAAATTGTTATTACAAAATTTTGTGAGGTGTTCAGCATTCTGTAGTGATTATTGGCACTGACGTGCTTCTAGCGAGTGCACCTGCTTTCAATAATCACTTGTATCTGTCCAGCACGTAGTCCGGCTTCAAACAATTTTCGTTTGTTCGCTTCTCTTCCAGAATTTCATTACTATCTGATTTTCTTCCGCAAGGACTTCTTTATTTACATAGAATTTGAAGTTTCAGTCCATATATATCAACGAGACAGAAACTCCTCTGAGCACTGTTTCGTTGAGGATGAGTTATCTCCCCATCGTGCACAACTGAGAGCTACCTTTATTTTTCTCGTTCAATTGGCAACCAATACACGCTTGCTTATCCGACGAACTCTCCGAGTAACTTAGATGACTTTCCCCAAGTGCTATCTCCTCACAGACTTCGATTGCTCTCCAGGAGCGAATGGAATGATACCTACCCGTCCACTTCTCTGTAAGCGGCAGGCCTAGCTAGATAAGTGTCGGGGAAGTGCTCGGGATACGAGGACAAGAGGTAAGATTTGCTTACCTGATAGCGACAATGCGTCTATGCCAATGAGGTATACTGTTCCTGCCGGAGAACTTGCAATATCCCTTGTCAGATTAAAGCAGCTACGGAAAGGGAAGTACCTGTTCACAGTCGGCAACATTAATGTACGGTGAATAATGGCACAGCTAAAGGAAATGGAGGCAATGGGCAGGAAAATTAGGAATGGTAACCGTATGTGGGGAAATGAAAATAAGATAATAAAGTGGTTACCTTAGCAGCAGCTTAAGGCAAAAAGAACAATACATGGAAAGAAGTTCAGCGGCTTGAGATTAGGAGACTCAAGCGGCCAACGGTTGAGGCAAAATCACAGTTAACGCCTTTGATTGTAAAAATGACTGTGGATGTCTGTATATGCTGAGAACTGACGTCCTCATAGAATTTTGTTGAAAGCTGCAAGATTCCTTAAATATTTCATCGGGATGTTATACAATAAAAGCTCTAACCAGTGGGATATGAGAAAGCGTGTTTTCCGATTACTGCTCCTCAGTAAGTAAATGAGACCACAGACAGTCATAAATTCAGTTTGAGCAGTATCGATATTCAATGGTAACCTAAAACCTATAGTCGGATCCTTCTACCGGCCATCCGAATTAAATTTACAGTTTTCCTGTGACAGTCTGAAGATTCCCCTCCGATTAGGCCTCAGATGACCCAACCGACCGACCGCCGTGTCAATCTCAGCTGATGGGCGTCAGTGTTTGCACATATGGAGGGGCATGTGGTCAGAATTTAATTGACGAAAGGAGAAAATATAAAAATGCAGTAAACGGATCAGGCAAAAAGGAATACAGACGTCTCAAAAATGAGATCGACAGGAAGTGCAAAATGGCTAAGCAGGGATGGCTAGAAGACAAATGTAAGGATGTAGAAACTTACCTCACTTGGGGTAAGATAGATACTGCCTACAGGAAAATTAAAGAGACCTTTGAAGATAAGAGAACCACTTGTATGAACATCAAGAGGTCAGATGGAAACCCAGTTCTAAGCAAAGAAGGGAAAGCAGAAAGGTGGAAGGAGTATATAGAGGTTCTATACAAGGGCGATGTACTTGAGGACAATATTATGGAAATGGAAGAGGATGTAGAGGAAGATGAAATGGGAGATACGATACTGCGTGAAGAGTTTGACAGTGCACTGAAAGACCTAAGTCGAAACAAGGTCCCCGGAGTAGACAACATTCCATTGGAACTACTGACGGCCTTGGGAGAGCCAGTCCTGACAAAACTCTACCATCTGGTGAGCAAGATGTATGAGACAGGCGAAATACCCTCAGACTTCAAGAAGAATATAATAATTCCAATCCCAAAGAAAGCAGGTGTTGACAGATGTGAAAATTACCGAACTATCAGTTTAATAAGTCACAGCTGCAAAATACTAACGCGAATTCTTTACAGGCTAATGGAAAAACTAGTAGAAGCCGACCTCAGGGAAGATCAGTTTGGATTCCGTACAAATGTTGGAAGACGTGAGACAATACTACCCTACGACTTATCTTAGAAGCTAGATTAACGAAGGGCAAATCTACGTTTCTAGCATTTGTAGACTTACAGAAAGCTTTTGACAATGTTGACTGGAATACTCTCTTTCAAATTATGAAGGCGGCAGGGGTAAAACACAGGTAGTGAAAGGCTATTTATAATTTCTACAGAAACCAGATGGCAGTTATAAGAGTCGAGGAACAAGAAAGGGAGGCAGTGGTTGGGAAGGGAGTGAGACAGGGTTGTAGTCTCTCCCCGATGTTATTCAATCTGTATATTGAGCAAGCACTGAAGGAAACAAAAGAAAAATTCGGAGTAGGTATTAAAATCCATGGAAAAGAAATAACAACTTTGAGGTTCGCCGATGACATCGTAATTCTGTCAGAGGCAGCAAAGGACTTGGAAGAGCAGTTGAACGGAATGGATAGTGTCTTGAAAGGAGGATATAAGATGAATATCAACAAAAGCAAAACGAGGATATTGGAATGTAGTCGAATTAAGTCGGGTGATGCTGAGAGAATTAGATTACGAAATGAGACACTTAAAGTAGTAAAGGAGTATTGCTATTTGGGGAGCAAAATAACTGATGATGGTCGAAGTAGAGAGGATATAAAATGTAGACTGGCAATGGCAAGAAAAGGGATTATGAAGAAGAGAAATTTATTAACATCGAGTATAGATTTAAGTGTCAGGAAGCCATTTCTGAAAGTATTTGTGTCGAGTGTAGCCATGTATGTAAGCGAAACATGGACGATAAATAGTTTGGACAAGAACAGAATAGTAGTTTACGAAATGTGTTTCTACAGAAGAATGCTGAAGATTAGATGGGTAGATCACAAAACTAATGAGGAAGTACTTAATCGGATTGGGGAGAAGAGAAGTTTGTGGCACAACTTGACCAGAAGGAGGCATCAGTTGGTAGGACATGTTCTGAGGCATCAAGGGATCACCAATTTAGTATTGGAGGGCAGTATGGAGGGTAAAAATCGTAGAGGGAGACTAAGAGATGAATACACTAAGCAGATTCAGAAGGATGTAGGTTGCACTAGGTACTGGGAGATGAAGAAGCTTGCACAGGATAGAGTAGCATGGAGAGCCGTATCAAACCAGTCTCAGAACTGAAGACCCCAACAACAACAGTGGTCAGAATACGGCTCTACCGGCCGTTGCCAGTTTTCGTTACCAGAGTCACTACTTCTAAATCAAGTAGAGCCTCAGTTGGTCTCACAAGGGCAGAGTTCACACTGCTCGCCAACATCGCTCGGGAGATCGGGACAGTCACCCATCGAAGTGCTAGCCAAGCCGGATAGCGCTTAACTTCGTTGATCTGACGGGAACGGTGTTACCACAACGGCAGGGCAGTTGGCAACTCGAAGATCGAATCGCTTTCAAATATTTCCCTTCATTGTACGAACACAGCAGAGACAATGAGCTCTGACCTGTATGCACCTATAGAAGCTGCTCCACCTGGTCACCCAGTCGTTCGTTGTAAATGTGTATCTGCGATCCATCCTTTCTTACACACTGTCCACAAACCTTTGTGAGCGTCCGTGGAGCACCGCAGGCAACTGCCCCAGTTGTGAATCTACCAAGTTTTTGTAATCGGCAAAAATGGTGTGTGATGGCCCGAGTGATCCGGAAAACATTCTCGACACATGCGTTGTGCAACTCTGTCAATTACTTACTACCTGCATTTACACTTATAGTCTGCAAACCATCTTTCGGTGTGTGGCGGAGGCTACTTTGTGCATCTCTGTCACTTAGCCGCCTTCCTGTTATAGTTGTGAGTGTATTGCGGGATGAACGATTAAGCCCGTGGGGCTAAAATCTCTCTAATTTTATTTTCATGGGCTTCTACGAGATATAGGTTAACTGTTCTAGGAACGTACGCTCCACGAACATTAACAGTGAACTACGCCATGATCCAAAACGCTTTTACTATATCGCCTATCACTGTAACGCTTTCGTGCTTGCTAAAAGAACCTATAAAGGAAAACGCTGCTCTTCTTGGATATTGTCTATTTCCTCTATAAATCCTATCTTGTACGCATCACATACTGACGACAAATATTCAAGTATGCCCTTTGTAAGGAAACTTCCGAATATCCGCCTTTACCGATTAATGGAAATAACATAAATCTGTATGGATGACGGTATTCGAACCCCCATACTCCACAAATACGAGTCAAGTTTCTTAGCATTTCGCTTGGTCCATTTAAAGAGTACTGATCGTCAGTGTTGGAAGGCTAACTGGTAGCATTAATTGAAGAAGTAAAGAAGTTCCAAAAACTAACTGCGTGTTTCTTCATGAATTATCTTGTTTGTTGTTATGGTGTTCAGTCCGGAGACTGGTTTGATGCAGCTATCGATGCTATTCTATCCTGTGCAAGTCTATTCGTCTACAAATAACTACTGCAACCTACATCCTTCTGAATCTGTGTACTGCATTCAACGCATGGTCTCCTACGCAAAACCATGCTACCATCTATAAATTTGTGATCCGTTGATGTCTCAGAATGTCTCCCATCAACAGATATCTTTTTCTAGTTAGGTTTTGACACAAATTACTTTTCTCATCAGTTCTAGTAGGCACTTCCTCATGAGCGACATGATCTACCTATCTAATCTTCAGCATTCTTCTGTAGCATCACATTTCAAAAGTTTCTATTCTCTTCTCATCTAAACTGTTTATCGTTCATTTTTCACATACATACATGGCTACACTCCAGACAAATACCTTCAGAGAAACACTTAAGTTTATATTCGATGTTGAAATATCTTATTCAGAAATGTTTTTCTTGCCGTTGCCAGTCTACATTTAATATCCTCACTAAGTCGGCTTTCATCGGTTCTTTTGCTGCCCAAATAGCAAAACTCATCTACTACATTAAGTGATTCATTTCCTTACCCCTCAGCATCATCTGATTACATTCCATTAACGTTGTCTTGCTTTTATTGATGTTCAAGTTACTGTCCATTGCATTCAACTGCTCTTCCAAATCCTTAGTTGTCTCTGACAGAATTGCAATGTCATCGGCAAACTTAAAAGTTTTTTTATTTCTTCTCCCGGATCTTTAATTCCTACTGATATTTTTCTTTGGATTCCTTCAGTACTTGCTCACTATACAGACTGAGTAGGGATACGTTACAAACTTGTCACACTTCTCAACCACTGCATCCCTTTCATGCCCCTCGATTGTTATAACTGCAATCTGGTTATGTACAAATTGTAAATACCCTGCCGCTTCGTATATTTTACCTGTGCTACCACCAGAATTTCAAAGTGAGCTTTCACTCAACACTGTTAAAACCTTTATCTAACTCTGCAAATGCTATAAACGTAAGTTTGTCGTTCCTTAACCTATCCCCTGAAGTAAGTCGTAAGGTGAGAAATCGCTTCGTGTAGTCCAACATTTCTCCGAATCGAAACTGATCTTCCCAAAGGTAACCTTCTAGCAGGTTTTCCAATCTGCTGTCAAGAATTGGTGTTACTGTTTTGCAACCATGACTTATTTAACTGACAGTTCGGTATTTTTCACACTTGTCAGCACCTACTTTCTCTGGAATTGCAGTTATTACATTATCTTGAAGTCTGAGGTTATTTCGTCGGTCTCATACATTTTGCGCACTAGATGGAATAACTTTATCATGGCTGGCTCTGCCAAGGCATCTCTGACGGAAACTCGTCTACTTCTGAGGCCTTGTTTTTCGACTCATGTCTTTCAGTGTTGTGTCATATTCTTCTCACTGTATCATATCTTCTATTTCATTTTCATCTGCGTCGTCTTTCGATTCTATAATATTGCCTCTAGGTTCATTTCCCTTCTAAAGTTCCCCTATACATTCCTTCAACTTTTCAGTTTTTCCTTCTCTGCTTAGGACTGGTTTTCCATCTGAGCCCTTGATGCTCAAACAACTGTTTCTCTTTTCGTCAAAGGACTCTTTAATTTTCATATAGGCGGTATATACCTTTCCCCTAGTGAAATGTGTTTCTAAATTCTTACTTTTATCCTCCAGCCATTCCTGCTTAGCCATTTTGCACTTCCTGTCAATCTCATTTTTAGACGTTTGTAGTTCCTTTGATCTGCTTCATTTGATGAATTTGTATGTTATGTTTTCTCCTTTCATCAGTCAAATTCAGTGTCTCCTGTGTTATCCAAGGATTTCTTCTGCATGGTCTTTTTACCTATTTAATCCTCTGCTGCCTTTAATGTTTTATCTGCAATGGCTAAGCATTTGTCTTCTATTGTGTTCCTTCCCCTGTTCCAGCCATCCGTTGCCTAATGCTCCTGAAAATTTCAACAACCTCTGGTTATTTCAGTTTATGCAGGTCGCATCTCCTTAAATTCCTGTCTATTTGCAGTTTCTTCAGTTTTAATCAGCAGTTCAATTGTGGTCGAAGTCCACCTTTCCCCATGGGAATGTCTTACAATTTAAAATCTGGTTCCAAAACCTTTCTCTTTTCATTATATAATAAGTCTCAAACTTTCCGGTGTCTCCAGGTCTCTTCCACGTATACAACTCTTCTTTTATGATTCTTAAACCAAGTGTTTGCGATGATTTAATTATGCTCTGTGTAATATTTTACCATGCGATTTCCTCTGTCATTCCTTTCCCGCAGTCCATATTCACCTTCTATTTTTCTTCCTCTTTCATTTCCTACTATCGTATTCGAGACCCCCATCACAATTCAATTTTTGTCTCCCTTAACTATCTGGATGATTTGTTTTATCTTGTCATACTTTTCTTCAACCTCTTCATAACCTGAATAGATACTTTTACTACTGTCATGGGTACTGTATTTCTATCCCTGGTTAAAATAACGAGTTCATTATGCTGTTCCTAGTAGGTTATTCGTATTCATATTTTCTTATTCGTTATTAAACCTACTCCTGCTGTCTGTATCGCCGAGACACGCAAGCCTCCCCACCAACGACAAGGATGGCTCATGGGATGGCGGTCAATAAAAAAAAGGCGTTTTGCTTTGCGGAGATCTTTTCTCGAAATTTCAAAGCTACGAAGGCGCTCATCAGGTCCCAATAGCGGTCGTTGTACATCAGTTCCAAAATCACACAATGTACGTTCCCAGGACACACATACACCTATTCCAAAATGATCACGACGGTAAAAATCGGAGAAATTCGACCTTATACTATACCGTGGGTTATGAATTTTACAGTACACTTGCATTCCCACCCAACCTACATCTACATCTACGTCTACGTGACTACTCAGCAATTCACACCTCAGTGCCTAACAGTCGGTTCTTCGAACTACTTTCAGACCATTTCTCTACAGTTTCATTCTTTTCCAGCGCATCGGAAAATGAACACTTAAATCTTTCTGTACGAGCTCTGATTTCTCTTATTTTGTTACGATGATAATTTTTCCCTTTATAGGGTGGCGAAAAGAAAATATTCTCACATTCAGAGGAGAGAGTTGGTGATACAAACTCCGTGGAAAGATCTCGAAGCGAAGCAAAACGCCTTTGTGTTAGTGATTGGCGTCCCAACTCTTTTGTAACGTCCATGACACTCTCTCCCCTATTTCTCGACAGCAAAACGGACTGCACTTCTTTGGACTTTCCCGATTTCTTCTGTCAATCTTCTCTGGTAAGGATACCATATAGCACAGCAATACCTTTCTTCTGTCAATCGTATCTGGTAAGTAAGCACAGCAATAAAACAGTAGTGTAGACTGTCTCTTTAGTTGACCTATTATATCTTGTAAGTGCTTTGCCAATAAAACGCAGCTTTTTGTTTGCCTTCCGAGAACGTTACCAACGTGTTCGTTCCAACTGGAGGTGTTCGTAGTTGTATTTACTAGGTATTTTGTCGAACAGATAGCCTTTAAAATTGATTGATTTATTGTGTAACTGAAATTTAACGTATTTCTTATCGTACTCATGTGGACCACTTCAAACTTTTCCTTCTTGAGAGACAACTGCCACTTTTCGCACCACACAGATATTGTATCTAATTCATTTTGTAGTTGGTTTTATTCACGTGATGAATTAAGTAGACGGTAAGTGACAGCATCATCTACAAAGATGTAAATAAGCGCTGCTTAGATTATCCCCTGAATAGTTTACAGAGGTTAGGAGGAGGAGAGAGTGTGTAACACTTCCTCACGGAATGCCAGATATCACTTCTGTTTTACTCGATTTTCCTTCGATTATTAAGCACAGTGACCTTTCTGAGATGATATCATGGGTCCAGTCGCACAACTGAAGCGATACTCCAAGGGGACGCATTTGCGCCAGTACTGCGCGTGCGTTCCTGACATCCCGGAGGAAGCGCGGATCTGCTGGTCATTGTGTGCAGCGGCACGGTGGAGCGAGATGTAGTGGAATGTGGGAGCAAATGGAATCTAGCATACAGAAATGAAGTGGCAATTTCAACTATGCGCCGGCGCCTGCCCCCCATGGACAATGGCTGACATTTCATCGCGTCGCTGGGGTCACGTTAACTCGACAGGTTCAAAGTAGTCACCAGCGTGGGTGGGCCAGGATGTGCCACTGTCTGTCCTGTTCTGGGTGGCCACTATCAGAACTGGGACAGGCAGCTGCAGCCGAATAGAGAGAAAGAGAGAGAGAGAGAGAGAGAGAGAGAGAGAGAGAGAGAGAGAGAGAGAAAGAGAGAGGGGCAAATGGCCAGCGAAAGCAGGAACAGCCAACAACTTGGAGGTCGAGAATGGCCGGCTAGAGATGGTGCTGAAAGAGTGGCAGCAAGGCAGTTGGGCTGTTAGATGGCAACTGTGGCTTGTAGCCTGCTGTCAACACGAGGCATCATTCCGGCTGGAGAGGCAGGCAGCGTCCGCCTTCAGACGTCCAAGGTGAATTGCACAGCTGGGAGCTGGGACGTGCTATATGAAGCGTCGTCTCCGCTACGGTAAGTGGAAGGCAGTGTGTACTGGTGACTAGTACTGTCTTGTTGTGAAAACAGTTGAGCCGATTCTGGCATTCTAAAGTAACCGAATGTTTATGTTGGTGAAACATCGCGAAGCCGCCATGAGGCCTGGAGTTGTGGAGCTGTGCTTTATCAATCATAATGGTATTTTTAGTAAAACATGATGGGACTACTGTTCGGCTTCGAATATGTAGAGGAGTGCCCTATACGAATGAGTTGTATGTTAGGGATAAATCGTTCAAATGGCTCTAAGCACTATGGGACTTAACATCTGAGATCATCAGTCCCCTAGACTTAGAAATACGTAAACCTAACTAATATAAGGGCATCACGCACATCACTGCCCGAGGGAGGATTCGAACCTACGACAGTAGCAGCCGCAGGGTTCCGGACTGAAGCGCCTAGAACCGCTGGACCACAGCGGCCAGCTGTTAGGGATTAGTTTACCTGTTGTTCATGTTACTTTACTTTGTGCCCTTGCTATAGCATGTGTATTTAGGTAGTGTTAGGGGTCTACTTAAGGTATCACAGAATTAGTTGGGCGAAGCTAATAATTAGTTTCTGGAACAAGATCCTTGGTTGGGTGACCTCGTGTTCTCCTGTTTTATACATACGTTCTTATTTCATCTGATAATTCGTGCCCACTTTGTTGTAAGGTTTTGGTATAATCGATGATGTATATCAGGGTAAGGCTTTCTAACTTTGTATGATCGTCCGTAGGTCCACTGCAAAAAGGTGGGAATTTAAGGAGATGGGACCTGGATAAACTGAAAGAACCAAAGGTTGTACAGGGGTTCAGGGAGAGCATAAGGGAACAATTGACAGGAATGGGGGAAAGAAAAGCAGTAGAAGAAGAATGGATAGCTTTGAGGGATGAAGTAGCGAAGGCAGCAGAGGATCAAGTAGGTAAAAAGACGAGGTCTAGAAGAACTCCTTGGGTAACAGAAGAAATACTGAACTTAATTGACGAAAGGAGAAAATATAAAAATGCAGTAAATGAATCAGGCAAAAAGGAATACAGACGTCTCAAAAATGAAATCGACAGGAAGTGCAAAATGGCTAAGGAGGGATGGCTAGAAGACAAATGTAAGGATGTAGAAACTTATCTCACTAGGGGTAAGATAGATACTGCCTACAGGAAAATTAAAGAGACCTTTGGAGAAAAGAGAACCACTTGTATGAATATCAAGAGCTCAGACGTAAACCTAGTTCTAAGCAAAGAAGGGAAAGCAGAAAGGTGGACGGAGTATATAGAGGGTCTATACAAGGGCGATATACTTGAGGACAATATTATGGAAATGGAAGAAATTGTAGAGGAAGATGAAAAATGTAGATATGATACTGCGTGAAGAGTTTGACAGAGCACTGAAAGACCTGAGTCGAAACATGGCTCCGGAAGTAGACAACATTCCATTTGAACTACTGATGGCCTTGGGAGAGCCAGTCCTGACATAACTCTACCATCTGGTGAGCAAGATGTACGAGAAAGGCGAAATACCCTCAGACTTCAAGAATATAATAATGCTAATCCCAAAGAAAGTAGGTGTTGACTGATGTGAAAATTACCGAACTATCAGTTTAATAAGTCACAGCTGCAAAATACTAACGCGAATTCTTTACAGACGAATGGAAAAACTAGTAGAAGCCGACCTCGGGGAAGATCAGTTTGGATTCCGTAGAAATATTGGAACATATGTGGCAATATTGACCTTACGACTTATCTTAGAAGAAAGATTAAGGAAAGGCAAACCTACGTTTCTATCCTTTGTAGACTTAGAGAAAGCTTTTGACAATGTTGACTGGAATACTCTCTTTCAAATTCTAAAGGCGGCAGGGGTGAATAACAGGTAGCGAAAGGCTATTTACAATTTGTACAGAAACCAGAGAGCAGTTATAAGAGTCGAGGGGCATGAAAGGGAAGCAGTGGTTGGGAAGGGAATGAGACAGGGTTGTAGCCTGTCCAAGATGTTATTCAATCTGTATATTGAGCAAGCAGTAAAGGAAACAAAAGAAAAATTCGGAGTAGGTATTAGAATCCATGGAGAAGAAATAAAAACTTTGAGGTTTGCCGATGACATTGTAATTTTGTCAGAGACAGCAAAGGACTCGGAAGAGCAGTTGTACGGAATGGACAGTGTCTTGAAAGGAGGACATAAGACGAACAACAACAAAAGCAAAAACGAGGATAATGGAATGTAGTCGAATTAAGTCTGGCGATGCTGAGTGAATTAGGTTAGGAAATGAAACACTTAAAGTAGTAAAGGAGTTTTGCTACTTGGGGAGCAAAATAACTGATGATGGTCGAAGTAGAGAAGATATAAAATGTAGACTGGCAACGGCAAGGAAAACGTTTCTGAAGAAGAGAAATTTGTTAACATCGAGTACAGATTTAAGTGTCAGGAATTCATTTCTGAAAGTTTTTTTATGGAGTGTAGCCATGTATGTAAGTGAAACATGGACGATAAAGAGTTTGGACAAGAAGAGAATAGAAGCTTTCGAAATGTGATGCTACAGAAGAATGCTGAAGATTAGATGGGTAGACCACATAACTAATGATGAAGTATTGAATATAATTGTGGAGAATAGGAGTACTTGGCATAACTTGATAAAAAGAAGGGACCGGTTAGTAGGACATGTTCTGAGGCATCAAGGGATCACAAATTTACCATTGGAGAGCAGCGTGGAGGGTAAAAATCGTAGAGGGAGAGCAAGAGATGAATACACTAAGCAGATTCAGAAGGATGTGGGTTGCAGTAAGTACTGGGAGATGAAGAAGCTTGCACAGGATAGATTAGCATGGAGAGCTGCATCAAACCAGTCTCAGGACTGAAGACCACAACAACAACTAATTGCTCGTCCGTACCTCTTTTGCAAAGTTATCACAGTGCTTTCTAACTGTGTATACTCGTTCGCGGCCATTTGGCAAAGTTATTGCAGTGGGCCAATAGTTTTATAGAGCGTTATTTTGTTGATATAGGTATTAAAGTCATTTGATAAACAGAGCACCAGTTCCTCGTTTGTTCTTTGTTATGCATACGCTCTGATCTCTGATTTACTACATTGTCCATTTTGTTTAATTAAACTGATTCGAGTTTGGTACACTGTCTCGTCCCTGACGACCCCCAACCACATTGCATTCCCACTGCCACCCTGCCCCACAATGCGCAAGTCTACCGTCAGTTGTTCTTCAAGCTCACCATTTGAGAATTGAAAAGGGGAAAATGATAGTGGCACACGAATTATATTTCGACACACCTAAAATGACTCACGAAACGTAGGCGCAGATCTATATACTGGAGACATCACAAAAACTGACTGAGTATAGGATTAAATACTTCCTCTAAAACTGTGTTGGTATACCCATGTGAGAAATAGTGTTAAGTGGACAGACAAGCGAGAAAGTCTCACCTTATTTGAGAGCCAGAAGGGTTTATGATGGAATATGCCAAGATGACACAGAACAGCTACAAGTAATTTTGTGATCAACGACAGCGCTCTTAAATGTGGCTAAATACAAGACAATGCCTATAAAAAGAACCCGATACTATCTGATTATAAGACCAGTAGTGAAACTCTTGAACACGTCTAATCTTATAAGGAAGCACTCGGACAAAACTTCGCCATCAGAAATAGACATCATCCTGTAACTTCCCCTCGAGCGTTGATAATGGCAAGCGAGGAAGTGTGTCCAAAAACTTCTGCAGCTGGATCCACTCGTTGTTCATTCGATCCTGTAAGGGCACCAGATTGCAGGAATTTTCACTGCTAAATTTTACTCAGTGCTGAAAATATTCCCAAACGTATTCTACGGCGTGAAGATAGTGCGATTTAGATGACCAGTTCTGGTACAATAGCGTTTCTGAATTATCGTCAAACTAGAATAGATAACTGCAGCGCTGTAAACACAGGTGTTGTCTTCTCCGGAGACAAGATTGTCTACAGCTTGCTCGTCACGAATATGTAGAATACTGAACAACATTTGCCGGCCAGAGTGTCCGTGCGGTTCTAGGCGCTACAGTTTGGAGCCGAGCGACCGCTCCGGTGGCAGGTTCGAATTCTGCGTCGGGCATGAATGTGTGTGATGTCCTTCGGTTAGTTAGGTTTAATTTGTTCTAAGTTCTAGGCGACTGATGACCTTAGAAGTTAAGTCGCATAGTGCTCAGAGCCATTTGAACCATTTGAACTGAACAACATTTCACTACTGAGAATGTTGAGATGAGCAGCCTGTTTCATGTTCACGGTAACACGAATGAGTGGGCCCAAATTATGGTATGAGCAACACATCCAAAACATCTTGGAACCACGTACGGACTTACCTACACCCTCCACACACTGCTGGAAAAATGTCTCGTTAAGATTGTCGATATATGATCGTCCGACTTCTGACTGGTTTGATGGGGCCACGCCTCGAATTTCTCTCCTGTACCAGCCTTTTCATCTCAGAGTAGCAACCTACGTGCTCAATTATTTACTGTATGTTTTCCAGTCTGTGTATTCCTCCACAATTTTTACCCTCTACAGCTATCTCTACCATGAAATTATTCCCTCATCTCTTGTTTTACCACCCCGTCCCTACTTCTTGTCATTGTTTTCCATATATTCTTTCTCTCATATATACTGTGGAGAACCTCCTTGTTCGTTACCGTATCAGTCTATCTGATTTTCAAACTTCTTCTCTTCCACCAAATCTCAGATGCTTGTATTCTCTTCCGTCCTGTTTTTGCCAAGGTCCATGTCTCACTGACATACAGTGCTGTGTTCAAAAGTACATTCTCAGGAATTACGTCCTCAAAGTAACACCTATGTTTGAAATCAGTGGACTTCTTTTGACCAGGAATGCATCTGTGTGGTTTGTTAATTTAGTTTCTCAGTTACTCTGTGTTAGTTTGATATTTACTAGACACAGTTCTCGCATTTTTGTTTGTGTCAGAAAGTAACCGATTTTGTGACATTTGGCGAGTTCCTAACCAGGAGCTAATTATTTAGTGTCACCCGTGTGCTTTGCTATTTTCATTTTAGAATCTCTCCGTGTTAAACTAATTTACTACACACAGTGTCTACAGTTTTGCAGCGCATGTGGATAGTTGGTTTTTGTCTGTGTAGTGTAGTTTTCCGCCGTCTCTAATGTGGATAGGGACTGTGATTGCTGTGTGTAGATACGAGCTATGTTAGTAACACTTCCCTCTCAGTCCCAGGGTGTTTCGACGTAGGTTACACAGCTTGAGGCTGCAGTGGATGGGCATCACTGTTGTGGACCAGTCTTGGGGATCCAACTGATGTGCAACACGACCCACAAGTACGCAGACAGGTCTGCAATGGTGGCCAGCAAAGTTACTGCACGCACTCAGGTTGACAACTCATCTATGGCTGAGTGGGAGCTCACTTCAGGTCATTTATTTATTCTCGAATCAGAAACATACAAATTTACAGTTGCCATACACATCAATAAATATGTACATATATATATACACAAATTGTATTTATATTACATGTGCCCAGTACTTTGCAACCTCCAAGGCGCTTGGAGTGGCTTGCAGGAGATCAATCTTCGTGCAGGATGTAGGGCACAAAAGGCACTGGAGCATGTGGCTTGTTGTTTGTTCTTGTCCACAATCACAGGACGTATCTTCTGTTATGAAGCACCCTCTCTTCAGGTTGTCTCTGGATCGTCCAACTCCTGATCGTAATCTGTTTAAAGATTTCGACACCAGCCAGCTCTCGTTGTGTCCAAGTGGTAGTTCTTCAGCTTCTGGCTTCTGCAGGTGAGGCGTCGACTTCTTCCATAACTCCAGCCTTGCCTTCTCTGGTGAAATGGTGAGCTTCACGTCATGGTAGGCTCAGAAAGCCTTCCCAGGGGAATGAAGGTAAGACCTCCCAGTTTTGTTCGACACACAGGTTCCAGGTGCTGTCTCTGGCAGACAATGTACCGTAGCCGCATGCAGAAGCTCGCCCTGTTTCATAGGAAACAGTCTGTAAGATGCGCGGAGTCGTTATCGGTAGTTGGAGGCGTCAATGTTAGCTGCATTGTGGGGCGCCTTAGGGGTATAGCTGTCAAGGAGGGGATGAAAACCAATGTGCACTCCGCTTACATTCTGTGTGAAGTCATCCCAGTAGTGGAACAGGTCCTTTTGGATGCCATGAAGAGCACAGGTTGCAGCCAACTGCAGGTGGCGGCTCATATCGGTAACAATGATGTGGATCCCTTTGGATCAGAAGAGGTTCTCTCTAGCTCCGAGCGGCTATCTAAATTGGTATAGTCTGCGTGTTTTGCACGTGAGGTGAAAGCGGAGCTCACCATTCGTAGCATAGTCAACAGGACCGGGTGAGGAGATCTGGTAAAAAGCCGACTCAACTAGCGCCGTAGGGTGGTGGGGTTTCTGGTTCAACTAAATAGGCCAGAAATCCACTACACGCAGGGTGCAGTTACACGGGTAGCAGGTGCTGTGTGTGGCGCGACGTGGGTGGTTTTTTAGGTTAGAAGGTCGCGGGGAAACAGAAAAAGGGAATCAGTCTCAAAAGGTGTATATCGAACACAGGAATAACGTTGATCTGGGAACCTTTGGTATAACAGTCGTAAATTTCCGTAGCTGTGTTGGGAAAGTACCAAAGCTCCGAGTGCTAAAGGATAACACTGGTGCTCAAATGGTTATAGGCACTGATTTCTGGCTAAATCCGGAGGCAGATTCAGCCGAAATTTTTGTAAAGGGCCTAATGGTGCTCAGAAAGGATACCCTAAATATAGTTAGCGGCGGCGTGTTTGTTACTGTTAGAAGTAGTTCATCTTTCATTGTAATAGAAGTATGTAGTTCCTGTGAGTTAATATCTATGAGCAGAGGTCATTCTTGAAAACCGGAACTACATATTAATTGGATCCTTTAACCGACCTCCCAACTCAGATGATAAAAGTTCTGAAAGATTCAAAGAAAATTTGAGTCTAATTTCAAACACGTGTCCCACTCATACAATTACTGCTGGTGGTGACTTCCATTTATCCTCGATATATTGGCGAAAGCATGTGTTTGAATCCGGACGTACACATAAAACTTCATCCGAAATTGTGCTAAGCGCATTCTCTGAAAATTATTGCACGTAATTAGTTCATGAGCCCATTCGAATAGTATACAGTTGTGTAAACGCACTTAACCTCTTAGCGACGAAAAGTACTGAACTAATAACGAGCATGAAAACGGATACAGTGTTTAGTGAATACAGGGCGGTTGTAACGAGATTGAATATCATAATCCGCGAATCCACCAAAAATAAACGAAAAATATATCTGTTCAAAGAAGCAGATAAAAATTCTCTTTACGCCTTCCTGAGAGACACTCTCCACACCTTACAAATTAACAATGTAAGTAGAGCATATGTGGCTTAAACTCAAAGAAATAGTATCGCCAGAAACTAAGAATTCATACCAAATAAATTAACAAAAGTCGGAGCTGAACTCACATGGTACAAAAAAGGCCAGAACACTGTTGCAGAAACAATGAAAAGAGCATGCCAAATTTAAACGAAAGTAAAATCCTTTAGACTGACGATCTTTTATAGAAGCTCGAAATTTAGCGCGAACTACAATGCGAGATTCCTAAAATACTCATAGTCTGCACCAAGAAACTTTGTCTCGAATCCTAGCGGAAAATCCAAAGAGATGCTGGTCATATAAAAAATGTGCTAGCAGCAAGACACAATCAACGCCTCCTCTGCGTGATAGCAATGGAAATACTATTGACGACAGTGCTGCTAAAGAAGAGTTACTAAACACAACCTTCCGAAATTCCTTCACCAAAGAAGACAAAGTAAATATTCCAGACTTAGAATCGAGAACAGCTTCCAACTTGAGTAACTCAGAGGCACGTATCCTCGGAATAGTGAGGCAAATGAAATCACTTAATAAATGCAAGTCTTCCGGTCCAGATCGTATACTAGTTAGGTTCCTTTCAGAGTATGCTGACGCAATAGCTCCATATTTAACCATCATGTACAACCGCCATTTCGACGAAAGATCCATAGCCAAATACAGGAAAATTGTACAGGTCACGCCAATATTCAGGAAAGAAAACAGAAGTAATCCCCTAAATTACAGGTCCATAACATAAACGTCTGTATGTAGCAGGTTGTTCTACATCTACATCTACATGACTACTCTGCAATTCACATTTAAGTGCTTGGCAGAGGGTTCATCGAACCACTATCATACCATCTCTCTACCATTCCACTCCCTAACAGCGTGCGGGAAAAACGAACACCTAAACCTTTCTGTTCGAGCTCTGATTTCTAGTATTTTATTTTGATGATCATTCCTACCTATGTAGGTTGGGCTCAACAAAATATTTTCGCATTTGGAAGAGAAAGTTGGCGACTGAAATTTCATAAAAAGATCTCGACGCGACGAAAAACGTCTTTGCTGTAATGACTTCCATACCAATTCGCGTATATCTGCCACACTCTCTCCCCTATTACGTGATAATACAAAACGAGCTGCCATTTTTTGCACCCTTTCGATGTCCTCCGTCTATTCCACCTGGTACGGATCCCACACCGCGCAGCAATATTCTAACAGAGAACGAACGAGTGTAGTGTAAGCTGTCTCTCTAGTGGACTTGTTGCATCTTCCAAGTGTCCTGCCAATGAAACGCAACCTTTGGCTCGCCTTCCCCACAATATTATCTATGTGGTCTTTCCAACTGAAGTTGTTGGTAATTTTTTAACACCCAGGTACTTAGTTGAATTGACAGCCTTGAGAATTGTACTATTTATCGAGTAATCGAATTCCAACGGATTTCTTTTGGAACTCATGTGGATCACCTCACACTTTTCGTTATTTAGCGTCAACTGCCACCTGCCACACCATACAGCAATCTTTTCTAAATCGCTTTGCAACTGATACTGGTCTTCGGACGACCTTACTAGACGGTAAATTACAGCATCATCTTCGAACAACCTAAGAGAACTGCTCAGATTGTCACCCAGGTCATGTATATAGATCAGGAACAGCAGAGGTCCCAAGACGCTTCCCTGGGGAACACCTGATATCACTTCAGTTTTACTCGATGATTTGCCGTCTATTACTACGAACTGTGTCCTTCCCGACAGGAAATCACGAATCCAGTCGCACAACTGAGACGATACCCCATAGGCCCGCAGCTTGATTAGAAGTCGCTTGTGAGGAACTGTGTCAAAAGCTTTCCGGAAATCTAGAAATACGGAATCAACTTGAGAACCCCTGTCGATAGCGGCCATTACTTCATGCGAATAAAGAGCTAGCTGCGTTGCACAAGAGTGATGTTTTCTGAAACCATGCTGATTACGTATCAATGGATCGTTTCCTTCGAGGTGATTCATAATGTTTGAATACAGTATTTGCTCCAAAACCCTACTGCAAACCGACGTCAATGATATAGGTCTGTAGTTAGATGGATTACTCCTACTACCCTTCTTAAACACTGGTGCGACCTGCGCAATTTTCCAATCTGTAGGTACAGATCTATCAATGAGCGAGCGGTTGTATATGAGTGCTAAGTAGGGAGCTAGTGTATCACCGTAATCTGAAAGGAACCTAATCGGTATACAGTCTGGACCTGAAGACTTGCTCGTACCAAGCGATTTGAGTTGCTTCGCAACCCCTAAGGTATCTACTTCTAAGAAACTCATGCTAGCAGCTGTTCGTGTTTCAAATTCTGGAATATTCCATTCGTCTTCCTTGGTGAAGGAATTTGTTGGAACATATATTGTTTTTGAACATTACGAATTACCTGAAGAGAATGGTCTATTGTCAAATAGTCAACATGTATTTAGAAAACTACGCTCTTGTGAAACACAACTAGCTCTTTACTCACACGAAGTATGGAGTGCCATGGACAAGGGATTTCAAATTGATTCCGTATTTCTAGATGCCCAGAAGGCATTTGACATTGTACCCCACAAGCGGCTAGTAGTGAAATTGCGTGCTTACGGAATATGGTCTCACTTATGCGACCGGATTCGTGATTTCCTGTCAGAGAGGTGACAGTCCGCTGTGACATCTCGTTCTGCTGCTGGCTCGATGGTGGTGGTTGTGCCAGCCGATATGACGTGGAACGGCGTTCGTCGATCAGGACAACGCCAATCTGTAACTATTATAAAAACAAACTCGGCGCGCTGTTTGGTTATTTTTCAGATATTGTCGCTCAAAACTGATATCAACGTCTCGATGGAGCAGCACGCCGGAGTGTGTGCGCCCCCCTTGATGTCTATGTATCTTCTCCACTTATAAATATAGCTACTGCATAAATCGATAACGTGGTGACTGCCGTGATCTGAAACGATAACCAAAAGTCCTTTGTGTGATCGCGGCAGACTTTTCAGTTTACGTGAACTTGCTGACTGTAGATCTTATGCCCAGTTTGATAATGGGTATTCAAAAGTTGAAAATGTAATGCCGTGAATCATCAGTCCATCACCCAAGCCGATGTCACATCATGATTTTTGCAAGGATATTGAGTTGTTAATTATTATTCCGTTGTGAAGGCGTCGCTACGTCGCGTATTCAACAACTACACGACGTAATTCCAGAGAAAACACACCCTTGAGCAATGTTCAGAATGCGTCGTATTTCGGGGTAAACTTATTGCTGTTTACAGTTATATTGTCAATAAGTCCGTTTTCACTTTTATGTTATCAGCAGAATCAGTTAATTCCACAAATACACTTTAAATGTCCATTAAATGATTTATACGACACGAAGAATTGAAGTTGAATTAAAATTTATTGTTCTTCGTAATTATTTGTCCCTATTGTTACTTTATTGTTCTTCGTAATTATTTGTCCCTTCACTGAGCACACACACCGATTTTCCATTCAGGGAATTGTGCCTGTTAGCATCAGCAATTCTGACGTTGACGATAGCTTCTGACAACACGGTGCAATTGTAAGTTCTTCGTGATTGCGTTTATCTGTTGCCTACTCAAGTCTAATAATTGAGTTTATGATGGCGATCAATCTTTTTCTGTGTCCTTTGATGTTCGTGACTATTAAGTATCACGAAGGCTAAGTCTAATCACAAATCAGCAATCACACGAATTATTTTTCTGTCACATGTATCAACTATCCCGTTATCTCTCTAAACGGTAAAGATGATTTTACTTCAGTCCGACTTCTGACCAATACTTCCAACCGTAAAACTTTTAAACTTCAGGTCGGTTTTAAAACAATCTAGTAGCGCTTAACATGCGTACTCCTATTGAAAGAGTACAAGAGATACTGAAGTTAACATCTGCATTGCCGAGATACATTGTAGTCACAGCGAACTTACAGCTCGATGCGGCTACAACTCTCTTATAGGATAAATGTTATCTTTGTTCAATTTATGGTTAATTTACGTCCGTAAATAATTTTTTGAATTCTTGCTATAAAGTTTGTGTTTCGTATCATATGGTATTCTTTCATTCAGTCATTTCCTTATGATAAGCATTAGTATTCACATAACATTGTTGTTAATCAAAGTGTCAAGAGTGTAAATTTTATTGTCAGTAGCTGTCACCACTATCTGGATGACTGATTTTTCTATTTCTTTTTGCAATAAAAGGGTGTTCATTATGGGTTCCATCACTGGGTTGTTACACCGCGTAGTAACTGACGGAAAGTGATCGAGTAAAACAGAAGTGATTTCTGGCGTTCCCCAAGGTAGTGCTACAGGTTCTTTACTATTCCTTATCCATATAAACTATTTAGGAGACAGTATGAGCTGCCGTCTTAGGTTGTTTGCAGTGGACTCTGTTTTTTACGGCCCAGTAAAATAATCAGAAGATAATAAGACTGCAAGTAGATTTAGATAATATATCTGTGTGATGCGAAAACTCGCAGCTGACCCTAAATAATGAAACGTGTGAGGCGATCCACACGAGTGCACGAAGGAATCCATTAAAATTCGGATCAATCAAATCTGAAGGCAGTAAAATGAACTAAATTCCTGGGAATACGAATTACGAACAAGTTAAATTGGAAAGACAAAAGAACTTTGTAGTGGTAGCGAACCAAAGACTGCGTTTATTGGCAGTACATTTAAATGCAACAGATCTCCTAAAGACACTATCTATACCACGCTTGTCCGTCCTCTTTTGTAGTACTATTGCGTAGTGTGGGGTCCTTACTAAATAGAACTAATAACAGAGTACATCAAGAAAGTTCAAAGAAGGGCAGCACGTTTTGTACTATCGAGAAATAGGGAAGAGAGCGTCACAGACATGATACAGGATTTGGGGCGATAATCAACAAAACAAAGGCGTTTTTCTTTGCGGCGGAATCTTCCCATGAAATTTCAATCACCAACTTTCTCCTCCTAATGAGAAAATATTTTGTGGACACCGAACTACAAACGGAGAAACGATCATCACAGTGAAATAAGGGAAATCAGAGCTTCCATGGAAAGACGTAGGTGTTTTTTTTTTTCGCGTGCTGTTTGAGAATGGAATAATTGAGAGTCAGTCTGAATGTAATTCGATGAACCCCCGGCCAGGTATTTAAGTGTGATTTGCAGAGTAGCCATGTACATGTAGATGTAGTCTACTTTTTACTGCTCTCCTTGCTGCGTCCATGAAGGGTTATTTTACTGCCTAGGTAGCAGAATTCCTTAACTTCATCTACTTCGCAGTATTCAATTCTGATGTTAACTTTCTCGCTCATTTCTGCTACTTTTCATTACTTTATTCTTCTTTTGATTTACATTCAAACCATATTCCGTACTCATTAGACTTTTTATTCCATTCAACAAATCCCGTAATTCTTCTTCACTTTCACTGTCGATAGCATTGTCATCAACAAATCTTAACATTGATATTCTTTCATCTTCAATTTCAATCTTACTCTTGAATCTTTCTTTAATTTCCATCAGTTTAAACCCATTCTAGAACCTTTCTTTCATTTTCTTCCTTGCTCCTTCGACGTATAGATTGAACAGCGGGGGCGAAAGACTACATCTCCGTCATAAAGCCTTTTTATTCCGAGCGCTTCGTTCTTGGTCTTCCACTCTTCTTGTTGCCTCTTGGTTCTTGTACATATTGTTTTTCTCCATATAGCTTACTCCTATTTTTCTGAGAATTTCGAACATTTTGCGCCATTTCATACTGTCTAACGCTTTTTTCAGGTCGTGGAAGTCTATGAATGTGTCTTGATTTTTCTTGGGTCTTGCTACCTTTGTCATCTGCAACATCAGAACTGCTTCGCTGGTGCCTTTACCTTTCCTAAAGTCAAACTAATCGTCATCTAACAGATCCTCAGTTTTGTTTTCCAATCTTCTGTTTATTGTTATTGTCGGCAATTTTGATGCATGAGCTGTTAAGCTGATTGTGCGATAATTCTCGCACTTGCCTTCTCTTGGAATCTTCGGAATTGTGTGAATGATGCATTTTCGAAAGTCCGACATTAATCGCCAATCTCATACACTCTACACACCAACTTGAATAATCGTCTTGTTACTACATCCCCCAATGAAAATAGAAATTCCGAAGAAATTTTTTCCATCCGTTCTGTCTTATACGATTTTAAGTCTTCCAAAGCTCTTCTAAATACTGATTCTAATACTGTACCCCCCACGTCTTTACTAAAGACCCTGTTTCTTCTTCTATCACGCCCTCAGATAAGCGCTTTACACATAGAGGACCTAAATATCCTCTTTCCACCTATCCGCTCTCTCCTCTGCATTTAACAGTGGAATTCCCCTTGCCCTCTTAATGTTACCGCCCTTGCTTTTAATTTCTCTGAAGATTGTCTTGACTTGTCTGTATGCTAAGTCAGTCCTTCTGATAATCATTTCTTTATCGATATATTCAGAGTTCTCATATAGCCGTTTCGGCTTAGCTTCCCTGCCCTTCCTGTTTATTTCACTTTTGAGGTCTTATATCATTGTATTCCTGAATTTCCCTGAATATTTTTGTACTTTCTTCTTTCGTCGATCAGCTGAAGTATATTTTCTGTTTCCCATGATTTCTTTGCAATTACCTTTCTTTTACCTGCGTTTTTCTCTCTAACTTCTGAAACTGCCCTTTTTAGAGATACCTATTCGTCTTCAGTTGAACTGCCTAACGTGCTATTCATTATCCTTGTGTCTGTGGCCTCAGAGAACATCATTCTTTAGTAATTTCTTATCCCACTTCTTTGTGCTTTTGTTCTTCCTGACTAGTCTCTTAAAGTTCAGTATACTCTTCATCGTTAACAAATGATGATCTAAGTCTATGTTTGCCCCTGCGTGTGCCTTACAATCCAATATCTGATTTGGAAATCTCTGTCTTCCCGTATCTATGGAGCTTTTTCAAGTATACCTCCTCCTCTTGCAATTCTTGAACAGAGTATTCGCTGTTACTAGCTGAAATTTATTGTTACACTCACTTAGCCTTTCTCCTCGCTCATTCCTACTACCAAATCTCCCGTTACCCTCTTTTCTACTTCTTTTCCTACAACCACACTGCAATCGCTTATGACTATTAGATTTTCATCTCCCTTTACTTGCTGAATTACCCGCTCAGTATCCTCATATACTTTTGAGCCGTGTGCGGCTCGCGTCCTTCCCTTACATAACTTGGCGCGTTGTGATAGCGGTAGTGGCATCTCGATTCCTTTTTGTGTTAATGGTGCCATTGAGTTGCTAGTATTGTTTGTTCGTGAGTGGCAGCAGCAGCGGTTATCGATAGCCAGTACTGTGGCACTGTCTTTGGTGCCATGGCTAGTATTCTGGGTCGTCGTGTGTGTCAGTCAGTTCGGCTTTGGACGGAGCAGCGAAGAGGTCCGCAGCGCGAAGGCAGGCTGGAACCGCTGGCGGCGTGCGGGCAATGTCGGACCGAGGGGCTGTAGCCGACGACCGAACCCAGGACGTTTGAAGTTGAGTGAACCGTGTCCAGTACTGAAACCTCCACTGTTTGAGATCTCACTGTTGTTTACATATTGCTGCTCCCATGGTTGGTGAGACCAACCGCAACAAGTGGAGTCTGTCTGGTTGGCGAAAGCTATTTGCCGCCATCTACTCCTTGATCTTAGTTTTCATTTAGTATTATTCTTAATAGTGAAGTGCAGCTAGCGTTATTTTCTGCCTTGTTGCCGCTAACGCTCCAGTTACCTGCCCCGGAGGTTACTGTACTTTTCCGGCAGTATACCTTTCCTCGTCGTGTTGATGCTGTCCGACATGACGTGTAGTTTGACAGCCTCTTGAATTGTACTGTGCATATGTTTTGGGAGGTCTACCTTGGTTCTAGTGTTTCCTTCGGCATTGGGAGTGTTTCTGAAGACTTGGTGCTGTCCGCCTCTTCGCCCTTGGCTAAAAACATTCCATCGTTGTACTGGCGATCGGAAGTTAGACGGATTGGTTAGTCTGTGAGTCAGTGCTTACGCTATGCCTATGTGAGCTGCCATCCTGTTGCCTGAGTGCAACCCTTGGCTGTCTGTATCACCGCTTACACAGCTGTAGTCACCCTAAGGAAAGTGACTAGCCTGAACCTTTGTGCACTCGTCCGCCCTCTTTGAGAAGGCCGTTTATCATACGTTCAAAAGGAGACTATCATTTTCTTTCGGATCAAGTGTGGAAGCATTGCTGAAACGGCTAAGTTTGTAAACTGTCAGCTTGCCGCCATGGTTATAGTACGGCGTACATGGCAAAATGACGCTGTCCCAAACCAATGCCGAGGAAACTCTGGTGCAACATTGGCCACATATGACAGGGGTGAACGACGGCTGCTTAGGTGAGTACATGAGGATAGATATGTAGCTGTTAAGCCACTGACTATACAGGTGAATCAAGTATTTACCAAAAGTGTCTCCTCAACGGTCTTCCAGCGAATGCTGCCGCGTGTGGACCTCCGCAGCTGGTGCCTGCTTCATACACCCATGCTCCCTGCTGTTCATCTGCGACGAAGGCTGGAATTTGCACTCCAGTATCACAGCTGGATGTCCACTGAGTGGAAGCATGTGGGCTTTTAGATGAATCACATTTTGTGCCTCATCGGAAAGCCTGCCGTTGTCGTCTACGGCGTTACAACTATCGTCGGAAGGGCCCAGGCCAGAAAATAGAACTTTATAATATGGGGAATGTTTTCGTGGCATATCTACATCTACATTTATACTCTGCAAGCAACCCAACGGTGTGTGGCGGAGGGCACTTTACGTGCCACTGTCATTACCTCCCTTTTCTGTTCCAGTCGCGTATGGTTCGCGGGAAGAACGACTGTCTGAAAGCCTCCGTGCGCGCTCGAATCTCTCTAATTTTACATCCCTGATCACCTTGGGACGTATAAGTAGGGGGAAGCAATGTATTCGATACCTCATCCAGAAACGCACCTTCTCGAAACCTGGCCAGCAAGCTACACCGGATGCAGAACGCCTCTCTTGCAGAGTCTGCCACTTGAGTTTGCTAAACATCTCCGTAACGCTATCACGGTCACCAAATAAGCCTGTGACGAAACGCACCGCTCTTCTTTGGATCTTCTCTATCTCCTCTGTCAACCCGATCTGGTACTGATCCCATACTGATGAGCAATACTCAAGTATAGGTCGAACGAGTGTTTTGTAAGCCACGTCCTTTGTTGATGGAGTACATTTTCTAAGGAGTCTCCCAATGAATCTCAACCTGGTACCCGCCTTACGAACAATTAATTTTATCTGATCATTCCACTTCAAGTCGTTCCGCACGCATACTCCCAGATATTTTACAGAAGTAACTGCTACCACTGTTTGTTCCGCTATCATATAATCATAGAGTAAAGGAGCCTTCTTTCTATATATTCGCAATACATTACATTTGTCTATGTTAAGGGTCAGTTGCCACTCCCTGCACCAAGTACCTATCCGCTGCAGATCTTCCTGCATTTCGCTACAATTTACTAATGCTGCAACTTCTCTGTATACTACAGCATCATCCGCGAAAAGCCGCAGTGAACTTCCGACACTATATACTAATTTATATATATTGTGAAAAGCAATGGTCCCATAACACTCCACTGTGGCACGCCAGAGGTTACTTTAACGTCTGTAGACGTCTCTCCATTGATACCAACATGCTGTGTTCTGTTTGCTAAAAACTCTTCAATCCAGCCACACAGCTGGTCTGATATTCTGTAGGATTTTACTTTGTTTATCAGGCGACAGTGCGGAATTGTATCGAACGCCTTCCGGAAGTCAACGAAATAGCGTCATTCTGGATGGCACAATGAATCAACACAAGTATGCACCTGTCCTCGGGGACCACGTTCACCTCTACATGCAGTTCCCTCAGCACAATGGCATCTATCAGCAGGACAGTGCAACGTGTTGCACTCCTCGCTGTGGGCAAGCGTGGTTCGAAGAGCACCAGGCTGCCTTAACCGTACTGCCCGGCCATTAAACTACCTGGTTTTAAACCCAACCGCGAATCCGTAATACCACCTCGACAGGGTTGTTCGCGCCATGGATCCTCAACCGAGAAAGACAGCTTAGCTGCCCACGGCACTATAGTTGGCATGGCTTCATATCGCTATCGGTACCTTCCAGCCTTCCAGAACCTCGCTGACTCTCGCCCTTGCTTAGGCAGGTGATCACCACTAATGTGACTGGACAGTGCACTAAGAAGCATTATGATTTGGGATGATCACTTGAAACGAGCATTAGGGGAGGTGAGTCTAAGAAGTAAATTTGGCGATGGCCTCTGGGAGAGAGTAGTGCGCCTCTAAACTAATTTCCATACAAGGCATTGTTGCAACTTGCTTTGTTGTTCCAAATTTTGGATTCCATATGATACAAAGGCAAAAGTGCTCGTTGGCCTGAAATGGGATTTCTTGGAAGAAAGACGGCTACATTTTCGCAGAGGTCAGTTGAGTAATTAGAGAATGTGTATTCGAAGAAGACTGTACAACTATTGTTCTATCACCGTTGCGTATTTCACCTAGGGATCATGAGAGTACGAAATGAAATAACTCATAGTCATCTTCCACTCGCTTATTACACGCGTGTAATGGAACGGGAAATCGAGAATGTTGGTACGGAATACGCTCAATTGCGCCCACTACAGCAGCTTTCTGGTTACATTATTCAGTCCACAATCTCACATAGAAAAATTTGTTAAGTGTTAGGTTTCGAATGCTGAGTATCCGTTTCAGTAACGTACAACAAGGAAAAATCTCTGTGGTCACTAACATTACTGTACAAACACTACAAACAATCTACTTATTTATGAGAAATCTAAAGCTAGCTGTCTCGTTGGGAGAATCTCGGGGCATCACAAACACTGACTGGACTGCCGTGTTGGTATAGCCTATATTTCTTTCTCAAAAGTAAGACGCATATTTAAAAACAAAATCACACTGTAAAGAAGAAGGCGCAAGCACTTTATTTGTGATTGACCAAAAATTACTTTTCATTGTCTTGTGTGCAACTTCAGCCCTACCGCCCTACACTGATGTTACAAGACGGTATAGCGATCTGATATATTCAGATACCTGCAGCATCACGTACACATGCCATAAAAGGGCAGTGCATTGGCAGAGCTATCATTTGTACTGAGTTGGTTCATGTGAAAAGGTTTACGGAGGGATAATGGCCGCACAACGTGACTTACAAGACTTTGAATGCAGAACGCTTGTTGCAGCTAGGCGCATGGGACATTCCATTTCGGAAATCGTTAAGGAATTCAATGTTCCGAGATCCACAGTGTTTAGAGTGTGCCAGAATACCAGATTTCAGAGGTTACTTCTCAGTATGGACAACGCAGTAGCTGACGCCGTTCACTTAACGACCAAGAATAGCGGCATTTGCGTAGAGTTGTCAGTGCTAACAGACAAGCAACACTGTGTGAAATAACTGCAGAAATCAATGTGGGACGTACGACGAACGTGTCCGTTCGTACAGTGCGGCGAAATCTGTCGACCTTTGACCACGGTATCGTGAATAAACACCAAATAATGAAGCGATCTGACAATTGGACAACGAAAATGTGCTACCAGCGCACATTATTATATATGTTAATAAATATGTTCTTCTGCATTGTCAGTACTTTTCAAGTAAGAATCGTTAAAATCCAGAAATAAAACCAATGAAATAAAATGTCAGGTCATCTTATGACCTTCACGGCGACTCTTCAAAGACTCTTCGAAGATGCAGAATTGGAGACATTGCTGAGTCAAACTCAAGACGAACTGGCACGATTAGTGGGAAATGACTCAGCAAGCCATTTCAAAACGTCTCAAGGCTATGGGCGTGATTCAGAAAGAAGGATCTTGGGTCCCGTGCGAGCTGAAACCAAGAGACGTTCAAGGGCGTTTTTTTTTTTTTTTTTGTGAACAGTTGCTTCAGATGCGAAAGGGATTTCTGCATCGCATTGTGACCGGGGACGAAAAATGGGTTCATTATGATAACCCTAAACTCAAAAACGCATTGGGATATCCAGGCCAAACCGAATATTCACGGCTCCAAGATCATGCTCTGCATTTGGTGGGGCCAGCTCGGCGTCATGTACTATGAGGTGTTAAAACCAAGTGAAACAATCACAGGTGCTCTTTACTGAACGCAGTTAATGCGTTTGAGCACAGCAAGAAAGACAAACGGCCACAGTACAGCGAGAGGCACGATAAGTGATTGTGCCTCACGACAACGCTCGACCCCACATTGCAAAAGAGGTCAAAACGTACTTGGAAACGTTAAAATGTGAAGTCCTACCTCACCCGCCGTATTCTCCAGACATTGCTCCTTCTGACCTGTTTAGATCAATGACGCGTCACCTGGCTGACCAACACTTCCGATATCATGAAGAAGTCACAAATTGGATCGATTCGTGGAACGCTTCAAAAGACGAACAAATTATTCGACGTGCGATCCGCCCACTGCCCAAAAGATGGGAGAAAGTAGTGGACAGCGGTGGAAAATACTTTGAATGATACATGTGTAACCAATTTGTTTCATTAAAGCCTCGAATATTAGGGAAAAAACGGCGGAAGCAAAGTTTTACACCTTGTAATTAGGCAGTTTACCACTTCATTTTTTGGTGTAAGTTTATTAACTTGCAGTAAATACGTTTTAAATTTGAAAATGTTGTATCAAATGCAGAACACAATAACTACCAAGGAACTTCAAGATATGTTCAGATTAAACACTACAACTTTTACATTTTAATATTAAAAAGCTGAAATTAATATAGACACTAACATCATTAATTTCAAATAGTAAGTATCAGTTAAATTATTATGAAGCAGTATGCTATGGTTAGGAATCTAATTTTCCTACAAATTATTAACAGTTAACTTTCAAGAAATTTACATAATTATTCCGAATGATGAAATGTGCAGCCCTATACTGTTTCGTAAACTCTCGTACGTACAATGTCGGCCACCGTCAAAGTCATCTTCACGTCTTCGTACGAGGACTTCCACGTAGCAGCGTGGTATTGTCGGGCTTCTGGACGCGGTGCTGCTTGTTGCCCTCCTGAGTGACCGTGGACTTTATTTTACGACCGTCCGGACTTTCCTCCTAAGACTCCGCGCTGAGTTTGAAGGTTATGGCCGTGTTCTTGAACGTCGACGAGGACTTTAGCGTGTACGCGTCGTCGTCCTTCATCAGCTCAATGACGGGGCTCTCTGCGTTATCCATCTAGCACGTCACCGTGCCTACACCGAGCGATTTCAGCACTTTATCGAAGTTATCGTTACTGTCGAGGTTGTATTTACGACCACTATATTCGTTCACAGACATGGTGCTGTAAATTACCTGGAAACACGAGAAAACTACGGCCATCGGCGTACAATGCACAAACTCTTACAGACGGATGCCGGAGCCACACTTGTGATTAATATTATTTTAGGCCCTGGTTTACACCGTAAGTAATTGTAAATATTGTATCATTTCCCTCTAGTAGTCTATTATATCCCGATTAACAAACACTTGCTTATCTGCAGGTGTAGTCTTTTGTGTACCTTGGTAGTCTTCACATCTATGATTTTTATAGCATGAAGCCGGCCGGTGAGGCCGAGCGGTTCTAGGTGCTTCAGCCTGGAATCGCGAGACCGCTACGGTCGCAAGTTCGAACCCTGCCTTGGGCATGTATGTGTGTGATGTCCTTCGGTTAGATAGGTTTGAGTAGTTCTAGGTTCTAGGGGACTGCTGACCTCAGATGTTAAGTCCCATAGTGCTCAGAGCCATTTGAACCATTTTTTGTAATATGACATTATTTTTGTAGATACTCAACAGCTGTTTGCCTGAGCCATTTTCCTTGCATTACTCAAATATTCTCAGTAATGTACCACACATTTATTGTGAAGGGCAACAATTACAGAATTGTGTCAGTTTTTAAGAAATTTCTTCCTCTGGACGATGTTTAACTATGTCCGTAAGTTCCTTTTGAATTAGTTTTCCTGCACGATTTAGCATGTCTGTTG